>NW_028171226.1:0-63705 GCF_963971535.1 Notolepis coatsorum
AGAAGTCACAAGTGTTATTTCTATAATACTGTACACCATAACACAGAAGTCACGAGTGTTATTTCTATAATACTGTACACCATAACACAGAAGTCACAAGTGTTATTTCTATAATACTGTACACCATAACACAGAAGTCACAAGTGTTATTTCTATAATACTGTACACCATAACACAGAAGTCACAAGTGTTATTTCTATAATACTGTACACCATAACACAGAAGTCACAAGTGTTATTTCTATAATACTGTACACCATAACACAGTCACAAGTGTTATTTCTATAATACTGTACACCATAACACAGAAGTCACAAGTGTTATTTCTATAATACTGTACACCATAACACAGTCACAAGTGTTATTTCTATAATACTGTACACCATAACACAGAAGTCACAAGTGTTATTTCTATAATACTGTACACCATAACACAGTCACAAGTGTTATTTCTATAATACTGTACACCATAACACAGAAGTCACAAGTGTTATTTCTATAATACTGTACACCATAACACAGAAGTCACAAGTGTTATTTCTATAATACTGTACACCATAACACAGAAGTCACGAGTGTTATTTCTATAATACTGTACACCATAACACAGAAGTCACAAGTGTTATTTCTATAATACTGTACACCATAACACAGAAGTCACAAGTGTTATTTCTATAATACTGTACACCATAACACAGAAGTCACAAGTGTTATTTCTATAATACTGTACACCATAACACAGAAGTCACAAGTGTTATTTCTATAATACTGTACACCATAACACAGAAGTCACGAGTGTTATTTCTATAATACTGTACACCATAACACAGAAGTCACAAGTGTTATTTGCAATCCTACCTGGAGGGGAGAGAACAGATGGTGGAGGTAAACGGTACTCTACCCCCCACCCCCCCCCCCCCTCACAGTGAGCTGTGGTGTTCCACAAGGAAGCATACTAGGACCTTTACTGTAACTAATTTAATAAATGACATGTCATCAGCTTGTGACTGCAACTTGTTCCTGTTTGCAGACGACTCAGCCCTGCTGGTCTCTGACAAGAACAAGTTGCAGGTTGAAAAAACCCTCAGCTCGGAACTCGGCAGAATCTGCACCTGGCTCACTGATATCATTACACGTGGGTAAAACAGAGTCCATTCTCTTCGGTTCAAATAACAAACTCAGCAAGGCCAATGGCTTCTCAGTTACAGTGGGTGACAATATTGTCACAAGGAAAGATGAAATTACCTACCTGGGTTCCATCCTAGAGGCAAATCTTTCCTGTGACAAAATGGCAACCAATGTAATAAAAAAAAGTCAACCAACGAACTAGATTCTTGTACCGGATCTCCTCTCTGGTAAACAAGAATACCCTGAAGACTCTGGCAAGAGCACTCATTCAAGGGTACTGCAACTATGCTTGCACCTCATGGTTCCAAAAGCACCTCAAAGGCGCTAAAAACAAGATTACAAACATCACAAAACAAACTGGTCAGACTTCTACTTGACCTTACCCCTAGAACCCACCTCACCCCTGCCCACTTTGACAACCTAGGATGGCTTAGAGTAGACGACAGAGTACAGCAACTTGCAATGGGCCTGGTCTACAAGATACACTACATGACTAAGGTACCCATCATGCATAGGCGCCTGGCCTTAAGAGCACGCAGAGCATCTGCTCTCCCACTATTGAAGTTGGGGGAGCAAGGGTATGATCTTGCTCCACCACTTTTTGATCATATGAAAAATATGATATACCCCCCCCCCCAATATATAAATCTAACCATAACTACGTAATTTCAATCAAATTAATAATACGCAATGACACTTAATAACACGTTTTTAAGTTTCCAAAGATTGCGAACCCCCCCCCCCCCTGCCCCATTATGGTTTGATCCAGTTCCTCCCATCTCCAGCGCGTAGACCTTGGCGCACAGCGCTGCAGTCTGGCTGCAGGTAGGCTGAGTGTAATCAAAGCCCACAGAGTGTGTCATAATATTGGTGGCAGGCAGGCAGGCTTTTCCAGTAAGTTGTTCAAATAAAAGGATTATGTTAGACATAAGTTACTATTGAGTGGTAGTAGAACTTCTACGGTTCTACCACGCAATACAATAAAAGTGTTTCACGGTCCCGAATTGCGATCTGGTCATACGGTTTCCTCGAATAAATAATAATAACGTTTTCCTCTCTGGTTGGCGTTAGCTTTAGTGCTAGCCGCTAGCTAACGTTATCTAGATATGTGGTGTGAGCTGGATGACGTTGACTTCATTTCCAAACGTTAACGCTATCTATATGGCAGACGAGCAGGGCCGGATTAACGACGGCCGCGGCCCGTGGGCCTATAGTGACGAGGGGCCTCCATTTTTTTTTTTTTTTGAGATCGATGTCATGATTGTGCACTGCAGACTCAGGGAGGAGGCAGAGAAGGAGAGAAAGAGACACAAGATTTACAGGTAATGGAAATATATCTTTTTTCTCTTTCTTATTAAAAACTTGGCCTATTTGAAAGGAGATTGATTTAATAAAAATGAATGAGCGAAAAATCAATATACAGTGTATATACAGTATAATATATTATTATTATAGTAATTGGCTATCATACTGCAATATAAACTGAGTTTTATAGTGAAAAGAGCAGCTTTATTGGTCAAGATTGAAGGCTCTATATTGCAGGAAATTGCACGTACAGGTTCATTAAATAAAAAAAAAAAAAGTCTGCCTCGGAGGGGGTCGTGTCGGACCCCCTCCAAACCACCCCTTGCCTGTCAAAAAAAAATAAAAAAAAATTAAAAAAGATTTTAATAAAAAAAAGATTCTTGCACCCCCACTTTCAACTATAACTAGGCGGCCATGTACATGTCAAAATACTTCCCAAAGGTCAGTGAATACCACGATCACAACACCAGAGGGAGCTCCACAAATCATGTTAAACCCAGATTCGGCTCAAACAAGGGACTAAACATGTTTCACAATTATGCCACAACAATGTGGAACGCCCTACCTAAAGCTGTAAAGGAATGTGAATCACTACCCACTTTCAAAACCACTCTCAAAGAGCAAAAACATATATATAAAAAAAGAAAAAGTATTTAAAAAAGAAATACATTTTTTTTGGGAAGTTTTACTACTATGCGTTGTAAAAAAATGAAATCAAACCATTTATTCATTCACCTATGGGAGGCTGCAATTAGAAACTGGCCCCGGTAAATGTCCAACCCACCCAACCCCCTCCAATGTACAGTTTCTTCCCCTTCAAATGTATATATATATTTTTTATGATCTCTTTCTCTTAAACAGTACTGTATAGTTGTATGTCTTGTATGTCATAAATGTCTTGATGAAACAGTAATGTATATCTGTATGTCATGTATGTCATAAATGTCTTGATGAATTGAAAATGGGGGACCCTGATGTAAATAAGACGAAAGTCTTTCTCTGGTCTGCATCCCCTTAACAATTGTGTGTATTGAGCTGTACTGTATTGTACCCATTCTGCAATCTGTTAATAAAGTTTTCAATCAATCAATTTCTATAATACCGTACAGCTAACGCAGAAGTCACAAGTGTTATTTCTATAATACTGTACAGAAGTCACAAGTGTTATTTCTATAATACTGTACAGATTTCTCTTCTAGCTGAACAGCAGAGTGATGTCATCCTGGAGCTGCAGAGACAGTAACCATGGTGATTTAACTAGGACACTATGACAGTAACCATGGTGATTGAACCAGGACACTATGACAGTAACCATGGTGATTTAACTAGGACACTATGGCAGTAACCATGGTGATTTAACTAGGACACTATGACAGTAACCATGGTGATTTAACTAGGACACTATGACAGTAACCATGGTGATTTAACTAGGACACTATGACAGTAACCATGGTGATTTAACTAGGACACTATGACAGTAACCATGGTGATTTAACTAGGACACTATGACAGTAACCATGGTGATTTAACTAGGACACTATGACAGTAACCATGGTGATATAACTAGGACACTATGGCAGTAACCATGGTGATTTAACTAGGACACTATGACAGTAACCATGGTGATTTAACTAGGACACTATGACAGTAACCATGGTGATTTAACTAGGACACTATGACAGTAACCATGGTGATTTAACTAGGACACTATGACAGTAACCATGGTGATTTAACTAGGACACTATGACAGTAACCATGGTGATTTAACTAGGACACTATGACAGTAACCATGGTGATTTAACTAGGACACTATGACAGTAACCATGGTGATTTAACTAGGACACTATGACAGTAACCATGGTGATTTAACTAGGACACTATGACAGTAACCATGGTGATTTAACTAGGACACTATGACAGTAACCATGGTGATTTAACTAGGACACTATGACAGTAACCATGGTGATTTAACTAGGACACTATGACAGTAACCATGGTGATTTAACTAGGACACTATGACAGTAACCATGGTGATTTAACTAGGACACTATGACAGTAACCATGGTGATTTAACTAGGACACTATGACAGTAACCATGGTGATTTAACTAGGACACTATGACAGTAACCATGGTGATTTAACCAGGACACTATGACAGTAACCATGGTGATTTAACTAGGACACTATGACAGTAACCATGGCGATTTTTTAACTAGGACACTATGACAGTAACCATGGTGATTTAACTAGGACACTATGACAGTAACCATGGTGATTTAACTAGGACACTATGACAGTAACCATGGTGATTTAACTAGGACACTATGACACAGTAACCATGGTGATTTAACTAGGACACTATGACAGTAACCATGGTGATTTAACTAGGACACTATGACAGTAACCATGGTGATTTAACTAGGACACTATGACAGTAACCATGGTGATTTAACTAGGACACTATGACAGTAACCATGGTGATTTAACTAGGACACTATGACAGTAACCATGGTGATTTAACTAGGACACTATGACAGTAACCATGGTGATTTAACTAGGACACTATGACAGTAACCATGGTGATTTAACTAGGACACTATGACAGTAACCATGGTGATTTAACTAGGACACTATGACAGTAACCATGGTGATTTAACTAGGACACTATGACAGTAACCATGGTGATTTAACTAGGACACTATGACAGTAACCATGGTAATTTAACTAGGACACTATGACAGTAACCATGGTGATTTAACTAGGACACTATGACAGTAACCATGGTGATTTAACTAGGACACTATGACACAGTAACCATGGTGATTTAACTAGGACACTATGACAGTAACCATGGTGATTTAACTAGGACACTATGACAGTAACCATGGTGATTTAACTAGGACACTATGACAGTAACCATGGTGATTTAACTAGGACACTATGACAGTAACCATGGTGATTTAACTAGGACACTATGACAGTAACCATGGTGATTTAACTAGGACACTATGACAGTAACCATGGTGATTTAACTAGGACACTATGACACAGTAACCATGGTGATTTAACCAGGACACTATGACAGTAACCATGGTGATTTAACTAGGACACTATGACAGTAACCATGGTGATTTAACTAGGACACTATGGCAGTAACCATGGTGATTTAACTAGGACACTATGACAGTAACCATGGTGATTTAACTAGGACACTATGACAGTAACCATGGTGATTTAACTAGGACACTATGACAGTAACCATGGTGATTTAACTAGGACACTATGACAGTAACCATGGTGATTTAACTCCTAGGACACTATGACAGTAACCATGGTGATTTAACTAGGATACTATGGCAGTAACCATGGTGATTTAACTAGGACACTATGACAGTAACCATGGTGATTTAACTAGGACACTATGACAGTAACCATGGTGATTTAACTAGGACACTATGACAGTAACCATGGTGATTTAACTAGGACACTATGACAGTAACCATGGTGATTTAACTAGGACACTATGACAGTAACCATGGTGATTTAACTAGGACACTATGACACAGTAACCATGGTGATTTAACTCCCAGGACACTATGACACAGTAACCATGGTGATTTAACTAGGACACTATGACAGTAACCATGGTGATTTAACTAGGACACTATGACAGTAACCATGGTGATTTAACTAGGACACTATGACAGTAACCATGGTGATTTAACTAGGACACTATGACACAGTAACCATGGTGATTTAACCAGGACACTATGACAGTAACCATGGTGATTTAACTAGGACACTATGACAGTAACCATGGTGATTTAACTAGGACACTATGGCAGTAACCATGGTGATTTAACTAGGACACTATGACAGTAACCATGGTGATTTAACTAGGACACTATGACAGTAACCATGGTGATTTAACTAGGACACTATGACAGTAACCATGGTGATTTAACTAGGACACTATGACAGTAACCATGGTGATTTAACTCCTAGGACACTATGACAGTAACCATGGTGATTTAACTAGGACACTATGACAGTAACCATGGTGATTTAACTAGGACACTATGACAGTAACCATGGTGATTTAACTCCTAGGACACTATGACAGTAACCATGGTGATTTAACTAGGACACTATGACAGTAACCATGGTGATTTAACTAGGACACTATGACAGTAACCATGGTGATTTAACTAGGACACTATGACAGTAACCATGGTGATTTAACTAGGTCACTATGACAGTAACCATGGTGATTTAACTAGGACACTATGGCAGTAACCATGGTGATTTAACTAGGACACTATGGCAGTAACCATGGTGATTTAACTAGGACACTATGACAGTAACCATGGTGATTTAACTAGGACACTATGACAGTAACCATGGTGATTTAACTAGGACACTATGACAGTAACCATGGTGATTTAACTAGGACACTATGACAGTAACCATGGTGATTTAACTAGGACACTATGACAGTAACCATGGTGATTTAACTAGGACACTATGACAGTAACCATGGTGATTTAACTAGGACACTATGACAGTAACCATGGTGATTTAACTAGGACACTATGACAGTAACCATGGTGATTTAACTAGGACACTATGACAGTAACCATGGTGATTTAACTAGGACACTATGACAGTAACCATGGTGATTTAACTAGGACACTATGACAGTAACCATGGTGATTTAACCAGGACACTATGACAGTAACCATGGTGATTTAACTAGGACACTATGACAGTAACCATGGTGATTTAACTAGGACACTATGACACAGTAACCATGGTGATTTAACTAGGACACTATGACACAGTAACCATGGTGATTTAACTAGGACACTATGACAGTAACCATGGTGATTTAACTAGGACACTATGACAGTAACCATGGTGATTTAACTAGGACACTATGACAGTAACCATGGTGATTTAACTAGGACACTATGACAGTAACCATGGTGATTTAACTAGGACACTATGACAGTAACCATGGTGATTTAACTAGGACACTATGACAGTAACCATGGTGATTTAACTAGGACACTATGACAGTAACCATGGTGATTTAACTAGGACACTATGACAGTAACCATGGTGATTTAACTAGGACACTATGACAGTAACCATGGTGATTTAACTAGGACACTATGACAGTAACCATGGTGATTTAACTAGGACACTATGACAGTAACCATGGTGATTTAACTAGGATACTATGACAGTAACCATGGTGATTTAACTAGGACACTATGACAGTAACCATGGTGATTTAACTAGGACACTATGACAGTAACCATGGTGATTTAACTAGGACACTATGACAGTAACCATGGTGATTTAACTAGGACACTATGACAGTAACCATGGTGATTTAACTAGGACACTATGACAGTAACCATGGTGATTTAACTAGGACACTATGACAGTAACCATGGTGATTTAACTAGGACACTATGACAGTAACCATGGTGATTTAACTAGGACACTATGACAGTAACCATGGTGATTTAACTAGGACACTATGACAGTAACCATGGTGATTTAACTAGGACACTATGACAGTAACCATGGTGATTTAACTAGGACACTATGACACAGTAACCATGGTGATTTAACCAGGACACTATGACAGTAACCATGGTGATTTAACTAGGACACTATGACAGTAACCATGGTGATTTAACTAGGACACTATGGCAGTAACCATGGTGATTTAACTAGGACACTATGACAGTAACCATGGTGATTTAACTAGGACACTATGACAGTAACCATGGTGATTTAACTAGGACACTATGACAGTAACCATGGTGATTTAACTAGGACACTATGACAGTAACCATGGTGATTTAACTCCTAGGACACTATGACAGTAACCATGGTGATTTAACTAGGATACTATGGCAGTAACCATGGTGATTTAACTAGGACACTATGACAGTAACCATGGTGATTTAACTAGGACACTATGACAGTAACCATGGTGATTTAACTAGGACACTATGACAGTAACCATGGTGATTTAACTAGGACACTATGACAGTAACCATGGTGATTTAACTAGGACACTATGACACAGTAACCATGGTGATTTAACTCCCAGGACACTATGACACAGTAACCATGGTGATTTAACTAGGACACTATGACAGTAACCATGGTGATTTAACTAGGACACTATGACAGTAACCATGGTGATTTAACTAGGACACTATGACAGTAACCATGGTGATTTAACTAGGACACTATGACACAGTAACCATGGTGATTTAACCAGGACACTATGACAGTAACAATGGTGATTTAACTAGGACACTATGACAGTAACCATGGTGATTTAACTAGGACACTATGGCAGTAACCATGGTGATTTAACTAGGACACTATGACAGTAACCATGGTGATTTAACTAGGACACTATGACAGTAACCATGGTGATTTAACTAGGACACTATGACAGTAACCATGGTGATTTAACTAGGACACTATGACAGTAACCATGGTGATTTAACTCCTAGGACACTATGACAGTAACCATGGTGATTTAACTAGGACACTATGACAGTAACCATGGTGATTTAACTAGGACACTATGACAGTAACCATGGTGATTTAACTCCTAGGACACTATGACAGTAACCATGGTGATTTAACTAGGACACTATGACAGTAACCATGGTGATTTAACTAGGACACTATGACAGTAACCATGGTGATTTAACTAGGACACTATGACAGTAACCATGGTGATTTAACTAGGACACTATGGCAGTAACCATGGTGATTTAACTAGGACACTATGGCAGTAACCATGGTGATTTAACTAGGACACTATGACAGTAACCATGGTGATTTAACTAGGACACTATGACAGTAACCATGGTGATTTAACTAGGACACTATGACAGTAACCATGGTGATTTAACTAGGACACTATGACAGTAACCATGGTGATTTAACTAGGACACTATGACAGTAACCATGGTGATTTAACTAGGACACTATGACAGTAACCATGGTGATTTAACTAGGACACTATGACAGTAACCATGGTGATTTAACTAGGACACTATGACAGTAACCATGGTGATTTAACTAGGACACTATGACAGTAACCATGGTGATTTAACTAGGACACTATGACAGTAACCATGGTGATTTAACTAGGACACTATGACAGTAACCATGGTGATTTAACTAGGACACTATGACAGTAACCATGGTGATTTAACTAGGACACTATGGCAGTAACCATGGTGATTTAACTAGGACACTATGACAGTAACCATGTTGATTTAACTAGGACACTATGGCAGTAACCATGGTGATTTAACTAGGACACTATGACAGTAACCATGGTGATTTAACTAGGACACTATGGCAGTAACCATGGTGATTTAACTAGGACACTATGGCAGTAACCATGGTGATTTAACTAGGACACTATGACAGTAACCATGGTGATTTAACTAGGACACTATGACAGTAACCATGGTGATTTAACTAGGACACTATGACAGTAACCATGGTGATTTAACTAGGACACTATGACAGTAACCGTGGTGATTTAACTAGGACACTATGACAGTAACCGTGGTGATTTAACTAGGACACTATGACAGTAACCATGGTGATTTAACTAGGACACTATGACAGTAACCATGGTGATTTAACTAGGACACTATGACAGTAACCATGGTGATTTAACTAGGACACTATGACAGTAACCATGGTGATTTAACTAGGACACTATGACAGTAACCATGGTGATTTAACTAGGACACTATGACAGTAACCATGGTGATTTAACTAGGACACTATGACAGTAACCATGGTGATTTAACTAGGACACTATGACAGTAACCATGGTGATTTAACTAGGACACTATGACAGTAACCATGGTGATTTAACTAGGACACTATGACAGTAACCATGGTGATTTAACTAGGACACTATGACAGTAACCATGGTGATTTAACTAGGACACTATGACAGTAATCATGGTGATTTAACTAGGACACTATGACAGTAACCATGGTGATTTAACTCCTAGGACACTATGACAGTAACCATGGTGATTTAACTAGGACACTATGACAGTAACCATGGTGATTTAACTAGGACACTATGACAGTAACCATGGTGATTTAACTAGGACACTATGACAGTAACCATGGTGATTTAACTAGGACACTATGACAGTAACCATGGTGATTTAACTAGGACACTATGACAGTAACCATGGTGATTTAACTAGGACACTATGACAGTAACCATGGTGATTTAACTAGGACACTATGACAGTAACCATGGTGATTTAACTAGGACACTATGACAGTAACCATGGTGATTTAACTAGGACACTATGACAGTAACCATGGTGATTTAACTAGGACACTATGACAGTAACCATGGTGATTTAACTAGGACACTATGACAGTAACCATGGTGATTTAACTAGGACACTATGACAGTAACCATGGTGATTTAACTAGGACACTATGACAGTAACCATGGTGATTTAACTAGGACACTATGACAGTAACCACGGTGATTTAACTAGGACACTATGACAGTAACCATGGTGATTTAACTAGGACACTATGACAGTAACCATGGTGATTTAACTAGGACACTATGACAGTAACCATGGTGATTTAACTAGGACACTATGACAGTAACCATGGTGATTTAACTAGGACACTATGACAGTAACCATGGTGATTTAACTAGGACACTATGACAGTAACCATGGTGATTTAACTAGGACACTATGACAGTAACCATGGTGATTTAACTAGGACACTATGACAGTAACCATGGTGATTTAACTAGGACACTATGACAGTAACCATGGTGATTTAACTAGGACACTATGACGGTAACCATGGTGATTTAACTAGGACACTATGACAGTAACCATGGTGATTTAACTAGGACACTATGACAGTAACCATGGTGATTTAACTAGGACACTATGACGGTAACCATGGTGATTTAACTAGGACACTATGACAGTAACCATGGTGATTTAACTAGGACACTATGACAGTAACCATGGTGATTTAACTAGGACACTATGACAGTAACCATGGTGATTTAACTAGGACACTATGACAGTAACCATGGTGATTTAACTAGGACACTATGACAGTAACCATGGTGATTTAACTAGGACACTATGACAGTAACCATGGTGATTTAACTAGGACACTATGACAGTGACCATGGTGATTTAACTAGGACACTATGGCAGTAACCATGGTGATTTAACTAGGACACTATGACAGTAACCATGGTGATTTAACTAGGACACTATGACAGTAACCATGGTGATTTAACTAGGACACTATGACAGTAACCATGGTGATTTAACTAGGACACTATGACAGTAACCATGGTGATTTAACTAGGACACTATGACAGTAACCATGGTGATTTAACTAGGACACTATGGCAGTAACCATGGTGATTTAACTAGGACACTATGACAGTAACCATGGTGATTTAACTAGGACACTATGACAGTAACCATGGTGATTTAACTAGGACACTATGACAGTAACCATGGTGATTTAACTAGGACGCTATGACAGTAACCATGGTGATTTAACTAGGACACTATGACAGTAACCATGGTGATTTAACTAGGACACTATGACAGTAACCATGGTGATTTAACTAGGACACTATGACAGTAACCATGGTGATTTAACTAGGACACTATGACACAGTAACCATGGTGATTTAACTAGGACACTATGGCAGTAACCATGGTGATTTAACTAGGACACTATGACAGTAACCATGGTGATTTAACTAGGACACTATGACAGTAACCATGGTGATTTAACTAGGACACTATGACAGTAACCATGGTGATTTAACTAGGACACTATGCCAGTAACCATGGTGATTTAACTAGGACACTATGGCAGTAACCATGGTGATTTAACTAGGACACTATGACAGTAACCATGGTGATTTAACTAGGACACTATGACAGTAACCATGGTGATTTAACTAGGACACTATGACAGTAACCATGGTGATTTAACTAGGACACTATGACAGTAACCATGGTGATTTAACTAGGACACTATGACAGTAACCATGGTGATTTAACTAGGACACTATGACAGTAACCATGGTGATTTAACTAGGACACTATGACAGTAACCATGGTGATTTAACTAGGACACTATGACAGTAACCATGGTGATTTAACTAGGACACTATGACAGTAACCATGGTGATTTAACTAGGACACTATGACAGTAACCATGGTGATTTAACTAGGACACTATGACAGTAACCATGGTGATTTAACTAGGACACTATGACACAGTAACCATGGTGATTTAACTAGGACACTATGACACAGTAACCATGGTGATTTAACTAGGACACTATGACAGTAACCATGGTGATTTAACTAGGACACTATGACAGTAACCATGGTGATTTAACTAGGACACTATGACAGTAACCATGGTGATTTAACTAGGACACTATGACAGTAACCATGGTGATTTAACTAGGACACTATGATACAGTAACCATGGTGATTTAACTAGGACACTATGACAGTAACCATGGTGATTTAACTCCCAGGACACTATGACAGTAACCATGGTGATTTAACTAGGACACTATGACAGTAACCATGGTGATTTAACTAGGACACTATGACAGTAACCATGGTGATTTAACTAGGACACTATGACAGTAACCATGGTGATTTAACTAGGACACTATGACAGTAACCATGGTGATTTAACTAGGACACTATGACAGTAACCATGGTGATTTAACTAGGACACTATGACAGTAACCATGGTGATTTAACCAGGACACTATGACAGTAACCATGGTGATTTAACTAGGACACTATGACAGTAACCATGGTGATTTAACTAGGACACTATGACAGTAACCATGGTGATTTAACTAGGACACTATGACAGTAACCATGGTGATTTAACTCCCAGGACACTATGACAGTAACCATGGTGATTTAACTAGGACACTATGACAGTAACCATGGTGATTTAACTAGGACACTATGACAGTAACCATGGTGATTTAACTAGGACACTATGACAGTAACCATGGTGATTTAACTAGGACACTATGACAGTAACCATGGTGATTTAACTTGGACACTATGACAGTAACCATGGTGATTTAACTAGGACACTATGACAGTAACCATGGTGATTTAACTAGGACACTATGACAGTAACCATGGTGATTTAACTAGGACACTATGACAGTAACCATGGTGATTTAACTAGGACACTATGACAGTAACCATGGTGATTTAACTAGGACACTATGACAGTAACCATGGTGATTTAACTAGGACACTATGACAGTAACCATGGTGATTTAACTAGGACACTATGACAGTAACCATGGTGATTTAACTAGGACACTATGACAGTAACCATGGTGATTTAACTAGGACACTATGACAGTAACCATGGTGATTTAACTAGGACACTATGGCAGTAACCATGGTGATTTAACTAGGACACTATGACAGTAACCATGGTGATTTAACTAGGACACTATGACAGTAACCATGGTGATTTAACTAGGACACTATGACAGTAACCATGGTGATTTAACTAGGACACTATGACAGTAACCATGGTGATTTAACTAGGACACTATGACAGTAACCATGGTGATTTAACTAGGACACTATGACAGTAACCATGGTGATTTAACTAGGACACTATGACAGTAACCATGGTGATTTAACTAGGACACTATGACAGTAACCATGGTGATTTAACTAGGACACTATGACAGTAACCATGGTGATTTAACTAGGACACTATGACAGTAACCATGGCGATTTAACTAGGACACTATGACAGTAACCATGGTGATTTAACTAGGACACTATGACAGTAACCATGGCGATTTAACTAGGACACTATGACAGTAACCGTGGTGATTTAACTAGGACACTATGACAGTAACCGTGGTGATTTAACTAGGACACTATGACAGTAACCGTGGTGATTTAACTAGGACACTATGACAGTAACCATGGTGATTTAACTAGGACACTATGACAGTAACCATGGTGATTTAACTAGGACACCATGACAGTAACCATGGTGATTTAACTAGGACACTATGACAGTAACCGTGGTGATTTAACTAGGACACTATGACAGTAACCGTGGTGATTTAACTAGGACACTATGACAGTAACCGTGGTGATTTAACTAGGACACTATGACAGTAACCGTGGTGATTTAACTAGGACACTATGACAGTAACCATGGTGATTTAACTAGGACACTATGACAGTAACCATGGTGATTTAACTAGGACACTATGACAGTAACCATGGTGATTTAACTAGGACACTATGACAGTAACCATGGTGATTTAACTAGGACACTATGACAGTAACCATGGTGATTTAACTAGGACACTATGACAGTAACCATGGTGATTTAACTAGGACACTATGACAGTAACCATGGTGATTTAACTAGGACACTATGACAGTAACCATGGTGATTTAAATAGGACACTATGACAGTAACCATGGTGATTTAACTAGGACACTATGACAGTAACCATGGTGATTTAACTAGGACACTATGACAGTAACCATGGTGATTTAACTAGGACACTATGACAGTAACCATGGTGATTTAACTAGGACACTATGACAGTAACCATGGTGATTTAACCAGGACACTATGACAGTAACCATGGTGATTTAACTAGGACACTATGACAGTAACCATGGTGATTTAACTAGGACACTATGACAGTAACCATGGTGATTTAACTAGGACACTATGACAGTAACCATGGTGATTTAACTCCCAGGACACTATGACAGTAACCATGGTGATTTAACTAGGACACTATGACAGTAACCATGGTGATTTAACTAGGACACTATGACAGTAACCATGGTGATTTAACTAGGACACTATGACAGTAACCATGGTGATTTAACTAGGACACTATGACAGTAACCATGGTGATTTAACTAGGACACTATGACAGTAACCATGGTGATTTAACTAGGACACTATGACAGTAACCATGGTGATTTAACTAGGACACTATGACAGTAACCATGGTGATTTAACTAGGACACTATGACAGTAACCATGGTGATTTAACTAGGACACTATGACAGTAACCATGGTGATTTAACTAGGACACTATGACAGTAACCATGGTGATTTAACTAGGACACTATGACAGTAACCATGGTGATTTAACTAGGACACTATGACAGTAACCATGGTGATTTAACTAGGACACTATGACAGTAACCATGGTGATTTAACTAGGACACTATGACAGTAACCATGGTGATTTAACTAGGACACTATGACAGTAACCATGGTGATTTAACTAGGACACTATGACAGTAACCATGGTGATTTAACTAGGACACTATGACAGTAACCATGGTGATTTAACTAGGACACTATGACAGTAACCATGGTGATTTAACTAGGACACTATGACAGTAACCATGGTGATTTAACTAGGACACTATGGCAGTAACCATGGTGATTTAACTAGGACACTATGACAGTAACCATGGTGATTTAACTAGGACACTATGACAGTAACCATGGTGATTTAACTAGGACACTATGACAGTAACCATGGTGATTTAACTAGGACACTATGACAGTAACCATGGTGATTTAACTAGGACACTATGACAGTAACCATGGTGATTTAACTAGGACACTATGACAGTAACCATGGTGATTTAACTAGGACACTATGACAGTAACCATGGTGATTTAACTAGGACACTATGACAGTAACCATGGTGATTTAACTAGGACACTATGACAGTAACCATGGTGATTTAACTAGGACACTATGACAGTAACCGTGGTGATTTAACTAGGACACTATGACAGTAACCGTGGTGATTTAACTAGGACACTATGACAGTAACCGTGGTGATTTAACTAGGACACTATGACAGTAACCATGGTGATTTAACTAGGACACTATGACAGTAACCATGGTGATTTAACTAGGACACTATGACAGTAACCATGGTGATTTAACTAGGACACTATGACAGTAACCATGGTGATTTAACTAGGACACTATGACAGTAACCATGGTGATTTAACTAGGACACTATGACAGTAACCATGGTGATTTAACTAGGACACTATGTGTGCAGCTTTCTATTGTGGTGGTGGAGGTTAGGTGCACTTTAGTCTGTGTTTGTAAATAAGTAATGTTTTTTTTGTGTTGTTTTTTATGCTGTGCGTTTATGTGAATGTTGATTAGTGGTAGTTGAGCTATGGTTATAATTATATTGTCATTTCGGATGTATGGAGGCACTGTATGCTTGGTTAAAGTTGTGAATGGAGGTGTATTCATTCACATGTGATCCTGGGACGTAGCGAGGAGTGGGCTGTAATTGGTCGAGATACGTCACGTGGTGTCAGTGAAACAGTAAACAAGAAGTTGCGGGGAATTTGACAGCAGCGAAGGGAAACGAGTGAGGACTGGTGAGTGAATGTGTGTAAGCGATTTGTTTTAAGAATGATAGTATTATTGAAGGCAGTTGATTGTTTGTTTGAGCATTTTATTAACAGATTGGAGAGTGGGTGCAATACAGTGCAGCTCAGTGCGCACGGTTGCTGGGGGGATGTAGACCAGAGAGGACTTTCGTCTTGTTTACATCAGGGTCCCCCATCCAGTTGAGGATAAAAGCTATAGTTTGTTTACTAGCCCTGCGATGGTGCCAATCATATTATATGTATGCTGATTAGTAGCCCTCTAATTTCAAGACCTTTAGCTTAGTTTGAGTGTACCTGGGTGGCAAGCCGGCGGGAGAAGGTGAAACCTACTCCACTTTGTTTATTTGTATTGTTTTCCATTTTTGGGCGGTATCCCTGGGGGGACCTCTGGTGAGCCTGGTAACGCCGCTGAAGACTAGTTAGGCTAGGATAGTTAGGGAAGTAGCTTCTGAGCTAGTTTAGGCAGCTAGAGAGGGTGGAAGACACAAGGTAGATAAGGAGTTACGGGTACGCTCAATTAGGTTATTATTTATTAGGTTATTTATTATTACAATTATTTATTTTATGGTCAAATAAATAAAAATAAATAAAAATGGATCAATTAAAGAAAGAGAGGGCCAAAGTGAAAGCAGCTTTCACAAGAAAGGCCAACAGCATTTTGCGAATGGCGCCAACTATGCTGCGAGAGGAATTGAAAAGTGAGTGGAAATCCCTTTCTGAGGACGCAGAAAGGCTTCATGCAGCTAATTATGTGTGTGAGGCCTGTCTGATTGATGAAGCAGGCGACATGGAGGCTGTGGATGATAAAGCCAAAGCAGACTTGGAGAGGGTAACCATAGAGTGTGATACAACATTAAAAGAGGTGAAGCAGGCAATCCATTCCAACCTTTGGTCAAAATATGCAGAGACCGAGCTAAAAGCAGCCATTGGACGGGCAGAAAGAAGCTATGAAGGTGCGGGAGAAGTTAACCTGGAAACAATCACCTACGAAAATGGTAAAGAACAAGTCACACTCTTGGAATCTCTCATCACCAAGGCAGAAAGTCTGCTAGCTGTCTGGGAAGGGTGGATCCCTGAAGGCGCTGCGTGCGAGGTTAGAAAAAAGCTGCAAGTACTGGAGGACAAGAGAATTGACCTCTGGCGAAGGTGGGTGGTTGAATTCGGCAGGGTCCAGAAAGAGCAGGCTGATAGAGCCATTGAAATCAGGCTAAAGGCCGCCTCCGACATTGCAGAAGCTGAAAAAGGAGCCGCTGAGGCTGAAAGAAGAGCCGCCGAGACCAGGCTAAAGGCAGCCGAAGTTAGCGCTGGGTCTGAGGAGAGGGCCGCAGATGCCAGAGAAAAGGCAGCTGAGATCCAGTTGGTAATGGCAGAGGCCGCCGCAGAAGAGCGTGCCGAGCTGGCTAAGGCGCAGCGGAAAGCATGGGAGGAAGCACACAGCGCTAGCATAGCAAGCCTGGAAGCGGGAGGCTCACAAGCAGCAGCCATACAGAGAGTTCGCCTTCACCCAATACAGCTACCAAAGTTCAATGGTTGCATGAGAGACTTTCACCGTTGGCGAAGAGACTGGGAAAACCTCCAGCGACAGGGAGATCCATCTGGGTCAGCCGAAGTAAAGAAATTCCAGCTCCTAGACAGTGTGGAGGAGAGAATCATCAATGGCGTTAGGCTCTCAAGCTACGACACAGCTCATGATATGTTTAGGGTCCTTGAAAACCGGTTCGGGAATAAGACCACCATCGCCATTCAGATAATTGAAGAGTTGGAGAAGTTGCCGGTGGCAAAAGGTAACCAGCCGAGAAAAACAATAGAGCTCATCCAAGCTGTTGAGAAGGCCCTTACTGACCTGACAGACTTAGGAAATATTGGAGCTATAAAGAATCCACTTGTTATCAAAGCTATTGAAAGCAAACTGCCTGAATGTGAGCTGAGGAGCTGGCTCACCTTTAAAGCTGCACCTGTGAACAATGTCACCCCTGAAGGCCACTTTGACGCTCTCCTAAAATTCTTAAAAAATGAAGAAGTAGTCCTTGAGGCGTTGGTGCAGCTAAGACCCTCAGAAGTGTTCGAGAAGCCAAGCAAGCCAGAGTGGAAGACGTTCACACGAGCAACAGGAATGGTTGCGACTGGAGAAGAATGCAGCGTGTGTGGAGATGAGGAGCACGGAGGCAAAATGTTCTTCTGCAAAAGGTTCAAAGCGCTCAGTCTGGCTGAAAAGAGAGACGTCGTCGAAAGGAATGAAGCCTGCCAGAGATGTTTGACATCCCATCAGAGGGATGGAGAATGCAGCGACAGGTTCCTTTGCAGGAAGTGCTGCCAAAAGGGAGAGACCTCCGACCACCACTACCTCATGTGCTCTGCAGAAGGAGGGCAAAAAGGAGAGGAGAGGAGAATGGGAAGACAAAGGGTGGAAACAAGCGGCGTAAACACAGGAACACTCTCAGAAGAGCAACAGAAGGCACTTGCTAACGTCTCCCCCGAAGCAGCGGACCAGATTTTAAGGGCATTCACCAACCAAACAACAGTGTCAATGAGCACAAGCAGTAAGGGTGGTAGTCTCCGTGGAAAAAATGGCCTGAGGGAGCATCCTGTGCTTATGATGATCATGGAGGTCATGACAAACGGAGGGCAAACTATTGGGACCCTAGTAGACCTTGCGTCCGACACCAACTACATAACCCACCAAGCTGCCAAAAGACTCAGACTGAGAGGGGAGAAGATAACGTTGGTTGTGCATGGAGTTGGTGGGATGAAAGTGAGAGTCAAGACAGAAAGGTACCTGCTCAAGGTCAGGATGCGTATTTCAGAGGACACATGGAGTCCCCACCAGATAGTCTGTTATGGCCTGGATGAAATCGCCCGAGCAGGCAGAGTCGTCAGCCCGAAGCAGCTTAAAAGATTCTTCCCAGAAGTCAAAACGGAGGAGCTGGTCCGGCCAGAGAAGATCGAGCTCTTGATCAGCCACCGGGAGGGTCGGCTTGCTCCACAGCGGATGAAGAGAGTGGGAGATCTGGTGCTGTGGGACGGCCCGCTAGGGAAGACTGTGGGGGGAATGCACCCTGATCTGTTTGAGGAGATGGAGATGTCAATCCACAACTCTAAGACTCATTTTGCACACTCTATGAGAGCAAAAGCGATCACGGTGGAGGAGATCTCCTGCGAGCTGGTAAACACCAAAAGAAAAAGGGCTCAGAAACTGGACAAGGTCACGAGAGGAGTGGAAGAGATCCTCCCCGCTGGAGGCTTCTCTCTCAAGCCATGGGTTCAGTCCGGTCAAAGTGGGAGGCGTGAAAGAAGTCAGCCCAAGCAATCTGGTGAGGTTTCGAGTCTGGCGCTCGAAACCCTGGTGTTGCCCAATGCCAGAGAGGCTGTGTGTAAGGTTCAGCAGCTTGGCCAAGCTCTGTGGGGGGGCCATCAGCTGGGTCCGCCGAGCGGTGAACAAGTGGCGAATCCGAGGTGGAGCCATAGAGAGAGCAGAGTGGGAGGCCAAGCACTTGATGGAAGCAAAGAGTGTGCTGATAAAGATTTGTCAATTTTGTCGCTAACCATGGCTGAGAAATGTGTTGCATTAGAGGAAGAAAAGGCCTCTTTACATACTATGATGAAACGGTCACAAGAAAGTCATCAGTCTGAGATTAATTCTTTAAAAAGTGAATTGGATAAAGTATCAGCACAGTTGCAAATGACTGAGTACAGTCTTGAGGAGAGAGAGAAGATCCACCATGATGAGTGTGAAGGGGCCTCTGCCCTGAAGGGGAAAGTGGAGCATCTCCACGTACAGTTCCATAAAGAGTCAGATAAAGTGAGAGAGGCAGTTAACAAACATCATTGTCTACACAATGAATTGCAAGCCAAAGATGAGCAAATCAACTGCATCAACGTTCAAATAAGTCAAAGAAAGGAATTACTTGCTGGACTCGGTCAACAGCTGAAGGAGAATGATGCAGCCATTGCCCATGTCATGGATTCTGCCTCAATTGAAAGGCTGAAACATGCTGAAGAGAACAATGGTCTAATAGCACAGTTGGGAAGAATGGAATATGAGCACAGAAGCTCTCTGAAACAGCTGGAAACTACAACAGCCTGTTAGCAATGGAACTGAGATTTCAGTTTCACAGAATAAATGGAAGACATTACATCTCAAACTCAAGCTGTAACAAAATAAATATGTGACATTTTTGTCCTTGAAGGGGCATTTCTTCATCTTCAAAAAGAGGGTCTGTCCTCGAAGCATGGGAGCTTGGGGCCGCTTCCGAGAACTTTGTTTGGCAGCTAAAAAGGGAGTAGCATTCCCTGAGTCAACTCTGAACAGACTTGTGTCCACCACCAAGGGAGAGTGTTTATCTGTTGTGGTCTCCTTGGGTCTAAAGACCAGGATACCAAGTGGGAGGTGTGCAGCTTTCTATTGTGGTGGTGGAGGTTAGGTGCACTTTAGTCTGTGTTTGTAAATAAGTAATGTTTTTTTTGTGTTGTTTTTTATGCTGTGCGTTTATGTGAATGTTGATTAGTGGTAGTTGAGCTATGGTTATAATTATATTGTCATTTCGGATGTATGGAGGCACTGTATGCTTGGTTAAAGTTGTGAATGGAGGTGTATTCATTCACATGTGATCCTGGGACGTAGCGAGGAGTGGGCTGTAATTGGTCGAGATACGTCACGTGGTGTCAGTGAAACAGTAAACAAGAAGTTTGACAGCAGCGAAGGGAAACGAGTGAGGACTGGTGAGTGAATGTGTGTAAGCGATTTGTTTTAAGAATGATAGTATTATTGTGGTAGTTATTGATTGAATGTGTGTTTTGTTTCAAGGTTTGTAACCTGTTGGAGAAAAGAATTAAAACCGTTTTACAACTGAGTGGCATCCTGTCCATACCTTCACCCCAGCAGCGGGAGTAAAGCTGCACACTATGACAGTAACCATGGTGATTTAACTAGGACACTATGACAGTAACCATGGTGATTTAACTAGGACACTATGACAGTAACCATGGTGATTTAACTAGGACACTATGGCAGTAACCATGGTGATTTAACTAGGACACTATGACAGTAACCATGGTGATTTAACTAGGACACTATGACAGTAACCATGGTGATTTAACTCCCAGGACACTATGACAGTAACCATGGTGATTTAACTAGGACACTATGACAGTAACCATGGTGATTTAACTAGGACACTATGACAGTAACCATGGTGATTTAACTAGGACACTATGACAGTAACCATGGTGATTTAACTAGGACACTATGCCAGTAACCATGGTGATTTAACTAGGACACTATGACAGTAACCATGGTGATTTAACTAGGACACTATGACAGTAACCATGGTGATTTAACTAGGACACTATGACAGTAACCATGGCGATTTAACTAGGACACTATGACAGTAACCATGGTGATTTAACTAGGACACTATGACAGTAACCATGGTGATTTAACTAGGACACTATGACAGTAACCATGGTGATTTAACTAGGACACTATGACACAGTAACCATGGTGATTTAACTAGGACACTATGACAGTAACCATGGTGATTTAACTAGGACACTATGACAGTAACCATGGTGATTTAACTAGGACACTATGACAGTAACCATGGTGATTTAACTAGGACACTATGACAGTAACCATGGTGATTTAACTAGGACACTATGACAGTAACCATGGTGATTTAACTAGGACACTATGGCAGTAACCATGGTGATTTAACTAGGACACTATGACAGTAACCATGGTGATTTAACTAGGACACTATGACAGTAACCATGGTGATTTAACTAGGACACTATGACAGTAACCATGGTGATTTAACCAGGACACTATGACAGTAACCATGGTGATTTAACTAGGACACTATGACAGTAACCATGGTGATTTAACTAGGACACTATGACAGTAACCATGGTGATTTAACTAGGACACTATGACAGTAACCATGGTGATTTAACTAGGACACTATGACAGTAACCATGGTGATTTAACTAGGACACTATGACAGTAACCATGGTGATTTAACTAGGACACTATGACAGTAACCATGGTGATTTAACTAGGACACTATGACAGTAACCATGGTGATTTAACTAGGACACTATGACAGTAACCATGGTGATTTAACTAGGACACTATGACAGTAACCATGGTGATTTAACTAGGACACTATGCCAGTAACCATGGTGATTTAACTAGGACACTATGACAGTAACCATGGTGATTTAACTAGGACACTATGACAGTAACCATGGTGATTTAACTAGGACACTATGACAGTAACCATGGTGATTTAACTAGGACACTATGACAGTAACCATGGTGATTTAACTAGGACACTATGGCAGTAACCATGGTGATTTAACTAGGACACTATGACAGTAACCATGGTGATTTAACTAGGACACTATGACAGTAACCATGGTGATTTAACTAGGACACTATGACAGTAACCATGGTGATTTAACTAGGACACTATGACAGTAACCATGGTGATTTAACTAGGACACTATGACAGTAACCATGGTGATTTAACTAGGACAGAATGACAGTAACCATGGTGATTTAACCAGGACACTATGACACAGTAACCATGGTGATTTAACTAGGACACTATGACAGTAACCATGGTGATTTAACTAGGACACTATGACAGTAACCATGGTGATTTAACTAGGACACTATGACAGTAACCACGGTGATTTAACTAGGACACTATGACAGTAACCATGGTGATTTAACTAGGACACTATGACAGTAACCACGGTGATTTAACTAGGACACTATGACAGTAACCATGGTGATTTAACTAGGACACTATGACAGTAACCATGGTGATTTAACTAGGACACTATGACAGTAACCATGGTGATTTAACTAGGACACTATGACAGTAACCATGGTGATTTAACTAGGACACTATGACAGTAACCATGGTGATTTAACTAGGACACCATGACAGTAACCATGGTGATTTAACTAGGACACTATGACAGTAACCATGGTGATTTAACTAGGACACTATGACAGTAACCATGGTGATTTAACTAGGACACTATGACAGTAACCATGGTGATTTAACTAGGACACTATGACAGTAACCATGGTGATTTAACTAGGACACTATGACAGTAACCATGGTGATTTAACTAGGACACTATGACAGTAACCATGGTGATTTAACTAGGACACTATGACAGTAACCATGGTGATTTAACTAGGACACTATGACAGTAACCATGGTGATTTAACTAGGACACTATGACAGTAACCATGGTGATTTAACCAGGACACTATGACAGTAACCATGGTGATTTAACTAGGACACTATGACAGTAACCATGGTGATTTAACCAGGACACTATGACAGTAACCATGGTGATTTAACTAGGACACTATGACAGTAACCATGGTGATTTAACTAGGACACTATGACAGTAACCATGGTGATTTAACTAGGACACTATGACAGTAACCATGGTGATTTAACTAGGACACTATGACAGTAACCATGGTGATTTAACTAGGACACTATGACAGTAACCACGGTGATTTAACTAGGACACTATGACAGTAACCATGGTGATTTAACTCCTAGGACACTATGACAGTAACCATGGTGATTTAACTAGGACACTATGACAGTAACCATGGTGATTTAACTAGGACACTATGACAGTAACCATGGTGATTTAACTAGGACACTATGACAGTAACCATGGTGATTTAACTAGGACACTATGACAGTAACCATGGTGATTTAACTAGGACACTATGACAGTAACCATGGTGATTTAACTAGGACACTATGACAGTAACCATGGTGATTTAACTAGGACACTATGACAGTAACCATGGTGATTTAACTAGGACACTATGACAGTAACCATGGTGATTTAACTAGGACACTATGACAGTAACCATGGTGATTTAACTAGGACACTATGGCAGTAACCATGGTGATTTAACTAGGACACTATGACAGTAACCATGGTGATTTAACTAGGACACTATGACAGTAACCATGGTGATTTAACTAGGACACTATGACAGTAACCACGGTGATTTAACTAGGACACTATGACAGTAACCATGGTGATTTAACTAGGACACTATGGCAGTAACCATGGTGATTTAACTAGGACACTATGACAGTAACCATGGTGATTTAACTAGGACACTATGACAGTAACCATGGTGATTTAACTAGGACACTATGACAGTAACCATGGTGATTTAACTAGGACACTATGACAGTAACCATGGTGATTTAACTAGGACACTATGGCAGTAACCATGGTGATTTAACTAGGACACTATGACAGTAACCATGGTGATTTAACTAGGACACTATGACAGTAACCATGGTGATTTAACTAGGACACTATGACAGTAACCATGGTGATTTAACTAGGACACTATGACAGTAACCATGGTGATTTAACTAGGACACTATGACAGTAACCATGGTGATTTAACTAGGACACTATGACAGTAACCATGGTGATTTAACTAGGACACTATGACAGTAACCATGGTGATTTAACTAGGACACTATGACAGTAACCATGGTGATTTAACTAGGACACTATGACAGTAACCATGGTGATTTAACTAGGACACTATGACAGTAACCATGGTGATTTAACTAGGACACTATGACAGTAACCGTGGTGATTTAACTAGGACACTATGACAGTAACCATGGTGATTTAACTAGGACACTATGACAGTAACCGTGGTGATTTAACTAGGACACTATGACAGTAACCATGGTGATTTAACTAGGACACTATGACAGTAACCATGGTGATTTAACTAGGACACTATGACAGTAACCATGGTGATTTAACTAGGACACTATGACAGTAACCATGGTGATTTAACTAGGACACTATGACAGTAACCATGGTGATTTAACTAGGACACTATGACAGTAACCATGGTGATTTAACTAGGACACTATGACAGTAACCATGGTGATTTAACTAGGCCACTATGACAGTAACCATGGTGATTTAACTAGGACACTATGACAGTAACCATGGTGATTTAACTAGGACACTATGGCAGTAACCATGGTGATTTAACTAGGACACTATGACAGTAACCATGGTGATTTAACTAGGACACTATGACAGTAACCATGGTGATTTAACTCCCAGGACACTATGACAGTAACCATGGTGATTTAACTAGGACACTATGACAGTAACCATGGTGATTTAACTAGGACACTATGACAGTAACCATGGTGATTTAACTAGGACACTATGACAGTAACCATGGTGATTTAACTAGGACACTATGCCAGTAACCATGGTGATTTAACTAGGACACTATGACAGTAACCATGGTGATTTAACTAGGACACTATGACAGTAACCATGGTGATTTAACTAGGACACTATGACAGTAACCATGGTGATTTAACTAGGACACTATGACAGTAACCATGGTGATTTAACTAGGACACTATGACAGTAACCATGGTGATTTAACTAGGGCACTATGACAGTAACCATGGTGATTTAACTAGGACACTATGACACAGTAACCATGGTGATTTAACTAGGACACTATGACACAGTAACCATGGTGATTTAACTAGGACACTATGACAGTAACCATGGTGATTTAACTAGGACACTATGACAGTAACCATGGTGATTTAACTAGGACACTATGACAGTAACCATGGTGATTTAACTAGGACACTATGACAGTAACCATGGTGATTTAACTAGGACACTATGACAGTAACCATGGTGATTTAACTAGGACACTATGACAGTAACCATGGTGATTTAACTAGGACACTATGACAGTAACCATGGTGATTTAACTAGGACACTATGACAGTAACCATGGTGATTTAACTAGGACACTATGACAGTAACCATGGTGATTTAACTAGGACACTATGACAGTAACCATGGTGATTTAACGTTAGGTTATGACTATAACCAAGTTCTGTTAGTATAGCGACGCTCGGCATCGCTCTCTGCACTATCTCGCATACGTGCACGCGCACTGAATAAAGACCACAATGTACCTTTAATCCCAATATTCGTCTGACCACACCCCTATCAGCTTACCCATATAAGCAGGGGTGGGGCCACCCACTCTCCTCCTTCCCAAGCTTTCGCCACAAGGCGAGGTCAAAGGCTGCAGCGGCGTCGGATGCCGAGCGTCGCTATACTAACAGAACTTGGTTATAGTCATAACCTAACGTTCTGTATCGTATCGCTCTCGCTCGGCATCGCTCTCTGCACAAGGGAGGCCGAGCGAGAGCCAACGGCCGACAAATACACCCCGCTGACAGCCCCCCACAAACCATCAGAACAGGGAGGGCCGAGCCCCCCCGACCCACCCTAATGGCGGGCACCCCCCCTATTAGGGGCTTCACGGGAGGGCGACGGACCCGACCGTGCGAAGAGGCACTCAAGCAACTCAACGCACAGGGTGAGCAGACCGTGGCTTGACCCCACGACTACACACACGCACAACCCACATGCCACCCGGGAACGAACGGAGGAACAACCTCGTTACTGCCCCCAGAATCACGGGGTCAAGGGCAAACCCAACCCCGTGGCAAGGCCGTAGCAGCGGAGCACGAAGGAAGACCCAGACCCACCAAAAGGACTGGACTCCCTAGAATGGGGGCCCGGAGAAGTCCATGATGCCAGCATCAAGACCCCACCAGGTGGGCACGTAGTGCCCCGCCCCCCACATCGCCAGCGTATTCGGACAAAGGCCCCTCAGTTACTGCACCTGGTATTCCCAGTCGGAATCCCATCCAAGTACTAACCAGGCCAGAACCTGCTTAGCTTCCGAGATCGGACGAGATCGGGCGTGTTCAGGTTGGTATGGCCGTAAGCCGAGCGGGCCCTGTCCCCCCAATAGTACACCGCCTGGCACACTGACCCTGCAGAACAGGCAGTCAGCATGGCTGTAAGCACACAAAAAAGGTTAACCAACGGAAGCAGGCAGCGCACCGGGGAAAAACCAGGCAACAGGCTGTTAACCCTAGCCTGGAGACTGCGGACGAGACAGGCGCCAGAGGGGACAGCTGAACACAGCCGCCCCGGCGGAAGGAGCGTAAGCTGGCGGTGTTGCATGACCAAGCCTCCATTTAAAAACCCCCAACCAGAGGGGTCGAGGCAGAGAAGGCTGACACGATTGGCAGACGTCATGAACGTGCAGGGGCACCCTCAAACGGTGAACCCGGGAGTTGACACTGCTCCAACACACCAGGGAATCAACCACCTCAGTGTTACCCAATGCGGTGGTTGTTCCTATAACCCCTCAAGAAAAAACTCCAAAACACACCTGCGGGTATACACCGGCTATACCGCAGTACAAGTGTTTCAGTTTCCAAAAAGGGTTAACCCAGGCCTACGGGTCGCAAACATCACTTCGGACCGGGCCTGGCGGTACGGGAAGCACAGGGTCACCAGAGGAGGTCAAAAAACCACCCCCACAGGCCCCTCTTCGCCATGCGTGAGAGAGGAGCGAAAAATAATGGAGAACCAGCCCCTAAGCACACCGTACCTGGTATTCCCCGGCGGTCTCCCAACCAAGCACTAACCAGGACCAACCTGTGTAGCGGCCGAGATCCGACGAGATCGAGCGCGTACAGAATGGCATGGCCGTAAGCCATGACGACAGTGCTGAGTAAAAACATACCCAACCAGGGTCTCCATAGCGCTTAACCCTGTGACACCCAGACCGACCTGGCATTTTTTCCCCTGAAAAAAGCCCAAGTCCCTCAGGGTACCAGAACAGCAGATCTGCATCCCCGGCGGACAACGGGTTCAACTGATCTGGACCAGCGTGACCAGAACCAGTCCCGTGCCCTAACCACGCCGACATGCCTACTCCAGGAGAAGGGCAGATATGCGTGTTGATCTTAACATGAAAAGAAGGCGCCACCCAGACGTTCGGACGAACCGCGCCTGGTGGCCCACCCCAAGGGCGTGAGACCCCACCACATATGTTCAGATCCATCCCGTCATCATCCCCCAGACATGAACGAGAATCCGTCGACAACCCACCCAGGTCATGGGATGTGGTCGTCGGAAGAGGAAAAAACCCCCATCTCAGTTGCTTTATAAAAACGCTGTTTCAACCACAAGCAACCAAGGCGTGCCAGTCAATCGCCTGTTTACAGCGAGCTAGCACTATACGTGCGTCGGGACACACCCCCATCAATGAACAGGCTATTTAGACCTGTCATTGAATCCCCAAGGCGCCCAGGGGAACGACAAGAGGGGTGTGACACTCCCTAACTCCAACACTTCTGGAATAGAAAGAAGGAAGCATCAACAGTATGTATCCCAGTCTACACAGCCGGGGTAAAAAATGTTCACATTTTTACATCCCACCACCCTCCCATAGGAAAGAGACGGGGATCCCCAGAGAGACTTCCCACGCGAGCTGTACAGATTGAAAAGAATATATTGCACCTTGAGCCATGTAAAAAACTGGTTTTAGGGCCTCCGGGGAAGAGGCACTGAACCCATACACACTCAATAAACGAATTGAATCGAATATACATACAATAGAAAAGGACCCTTCTAGAGGGTCCACTCACTTTGACAATCTGAGGAGGAAGGCTCTGTACTCTGATGGAGGCTTCCTCACATGGAAGAAGGAGTCCGAACTCACAGAAGGCCTGAATAGGCGCTTGGTGAGGAGGAGCCCTGACCACCCCCCCTGAAAACAGATCCATCACATGGACCTGAACAGCACACGGAAGTCCTACCAACAGAGACGCGCACGGTGACGTACTCTATGGCGGGGGAATTCCTGCGGTGCACACGCCCAATATACCAGGCCGTGGGACCAGGAACTCCCCCCCCCCCCCCCCCCCCCCCCGTAACGTGCCGAACCGCCACGTGACGGGAACCTTGAAGGACAGGGGGTGTACCCCTGACCGACAGAACAATGGGGAGAGGAAAGGTTACCAGTTCACCCCTTTACGACCCCACACCCATGATACGATGTAACGACAAAAAGAGAATATGACACAGTCATAGTCAGCTCTATGAAGCGTTTCACAGCTCCACACAGCGCATGAGCTAACCTGCTATCTGATTTTTACTAAGGAAAAACACAGAATAGAGAGGGCTCTAAGAACCCCGGTCCAACATACACATGTGCTTCCGTGGCCAGTACAACCCAGTTGTAGGTCACATGACACACACAACCCATCATCACCTACAAAAAATGGCAAAAACACTCAACAGAGGAACGCCGTTTTTTTCACAATGAGAGAATACATCATTCTTGATTAGTATCGACCACAGGCCTTGCTAAGCACACATGACAGCAACCAAACCAATTTCCCTTTAGGAAATAAGTTTCTCCAGCAGATTTAGCACAACCTCAGCAATCAAGCTAAGAGTTACATCGTATCCCTACCACACAAAAGACACAATTAATGCACAACATGTCTGATAGGAGGATGAAAAAGTCCCCAGGGAACCGGGGGGGAAACACAATCCTCCTATTTTACCCTCAATACGGCCAGTTAAAACAGGAAAACCTGTTAATGTGTGAACACACTGTTCATTGTCATTACAGTCTGAGAAAGAACATTCTTTTACTCACTTGTCACCAAGCATAGCTTCATAGGTTAGTTACCTTAGTTGTGAGTACACGGCCGTGTTTCTCACACAACAACCAGATCATTACATCCCGTTTGCACGGAGAAGCTAACTGCCAGTGACAAAAACAGCTCACACATAACCCGCAACGTATCCTAAATGCATTGTAGCAACACACGTTTTGGGAAAAACACCGTTATTCACAATACATTTAGCAAAGTAAAACCAGAAGACGTGTTATGAGGTCTGGTCAACCCCGTTCCTACCCGGAACGCAGATCAGCGAAGTGCAGTCACAGACACCGTAGGAACACAGCCGCTCCTGTGTTGTCCGAACTGGGCAGCGTCACCGCCCCAACCCGCACTACAGTCCCCTGTTGATGCAACCTTGCCGTCCTGGCTCAGGGCAGGGTCGACGAAAACATCCCCTGTCAAGGATGACGTCGTGGTCAAGAGTGTAAAACATGTTAAAATCAAAGCACGTTCAACAGAATAGCATCAAGCTAACGGCCGCTCCAACCGTTCGGGTGCTACTGCTTCTGCTCGCGAGACGCCGATCTAACGACGCACGCGATCAGAAGCGAGCTCACGGCGGCGCGCGAGAAGCTAAGCTACCCCGCGCCAGGCCATGGCCATAGCAGCAAGCTAACGTTACCTAGCGACCACGACATGCTAGCCCCGCAGCTAACAGCTGACTGGCTAATAGTAGGCCCTAAGCAGGCCATGCAGCGATCCAGCAGGCTAACGCAGCAGTTAACAGCTGACTGGCTAACCGTAAGCTATGAACATGTAAACAATGACATAACACTCACCCAGACAGGCCGCCGTTCTGAACCTCTCCTCACTTTTTAAGAGAAAAGAGAAAACAAGATGTCAACACCGCTTCACAACGGTGACTTTACCACATCCGACGGAATCAGCACAGTACCAACTGGCCTGTGTAGCTGACTTTGAACATGAATCTGCCGCTATCGCACATTACATGCACATATCCCCTCGTGAAGGAATACTCTCATTTGGATATGAAAGATGGGGCCTTAACACGGTGACAGAGAGAATCCACTCGTCCAGAACACACAGGGATCACCAGTGTCAATGGTCGCGGCCCACTAGTTAAAACTATAATGGTCTTCAGACCAAGGCCTTCTGTCGCCTAGGTGGCTGAACAAAGGACCCTAGCCTGGGGCCGGTTTCCATAAACTTTGTCAAGTAGCCCCCATAGCACTAACAGACAAGTGGAGCCCGCCAGCAAACACTACTCACCCAACCTGGAACGCACCGCTTCTCACAACAGCGGCATGTCCGACAGTTCAGCTGTGGCCTGACAGGTTTCACCCCAACAAACACAGCAAGGAACTGCAGTTGAGAAGCATGCAGCGGCGTGCTCCCAATACGAAAACCGGTGGAGGGTTTTTAGAATGATCATCATCTTCCAGACACTCCAGTACGAAGACAATATCGCCGTATTTTCTCGAAAATAGTGAGAGAGAAAATAAAGATATGATGTCAACGTATCCTTGTTTCCCAAAGCTGCTCCTAAACCTTTCTTCCATCATGGTGTCAAGTGTGGGGATCTACCGAGGCACTTCTTCCTTGTGGTGAAAGCGAGAAGGAGGAGAGTGGGTGGCCCCACCCCTGCTTATATGGGTAAGCTGATAGGGGTGTGGTCAGACGAATATTGGGATTAAAGGTACATTGTGGTCTTTATTCAGTGCGCGTGCACGTATGCGAGATAGTGCAGAGAGCGATGCCGAGCGAGAGCGATACGATACAGAACTAGGACACTATGACAGTAACCATGGTGATTTAACTAGGACACTATGACAGTAACCATGGTGATTTAACTAGGACACTATGACAGTAACCATGGTGATTTAACTAGGACACTATGACAGTAACCATGGTGATTTAACTAGGACACTATGGCAGTAACCATGGTGATTTAACTAGGACACTATGACAGTAACCATGGTGATTTAACTAGGACACTATGACAGTAACCATGGTGATTTAACTAGGACACTATGACAGTAACCATGGTGATTTAACTAGGACACTATGACAGTAACCATGGTGATTTAACTAGGACACTATGACAGTAACCATGGTGATTTAACTAGGACACTATGACAGTAACCATGGTGATTTAACCAGGACACTATGACACAGTAACCATGGTGATTTAACTAGGACACTATGACAGTAACCATGGTGATTTAACTAGGACACTATGACAGTAACCATGGTGATTTAACTAGGACACTATGTCAGTAACCACGGTGATTTAACTAGGACACTATGACAGTAACCATGGTGATTTAACTAGGACACTATGACAGTAACCATGGTGATTTAACTAGGACACTATGACAGTAACCATGGTGATTTAACTAGGACACTATGACAGTAACCATGGTGATTTAACTAGGACACTATGACAGTAACCATGGTGATTTAACTAGGACACTATGACAGTAACCATGGTGATTTAACTAGGACACTATGACAGTAACCATGGTGATTTAACTAGGACACCATGACAGTAACCATGGTGATTTAACTAGGACACTATGACAGTAACCATGGTGATTTAACTAGGACACTATGACAGTAACCATGGTGATTTAACTAGGACACTATGACAGTAACCATGGTGATTTAACTAGGACACTATGACAGTAACCATGGTGATTTAACTAGGACACTATGACAGTAACCATGGTGATTTAACTAGGACACTATGACAGTAACCATGGTGATTTAACTAGGACACTATGACAGTAACCATGGTGATTTAACCAGGACACTATGACAGTAACCATGGTGATTTAACTAGGACACTATGACAGTAACCATGGTGATTTAACTAGGACACTATGACAGTAACCATGGTGATTTAACTAGTACACTATGACAGTAACCATGGTGATTTAACTAGGACACTATGACAGTAACCATGGTGATTTAACTAGGACACTATGACAGTAACCATGGTGAATTAACTAGGACACTATGACAGTAACCATGGTGATTTAACTAGGACACTATGACAGTAACCATGGTGATTTAACTAGGACACTATGACAGTAACCACGGTGATTTAACTAGGACACTATGACAGTAACCATGGTGATTTAACTCCTAGGACACTATGACAGTAACCATGGTGATTTAACTAGGACACTATGACAGTAACCATGGTGATTTAACTAGGACACTATGACAGTAACCATGGTGATTTAACTAGGACACTATGACAGTAACCATGGTGATTTAACTAGGACACTATGACAGTAACCATGGTGATTTAACTAGGACACTATGACAGTAACCATGGTGATTTAACTAGGACACTATGACAGTAACCATGGTGATTTAACTAGGACACTATGACAGTAACCATGGTGATTTAACTAGGACACTATGACAGTAACCATGGTGATTTAACTAGGACACTATGGCAGTAACCATGGTGATTTAACTAGGACACTATGACAGTAACCATGGTGATTTAACTAGGACACTATGACAGTAACCATGGTGATTTAACTAGGACACTATGACAGTAACCACGGTGATTTAACTAGGACACTATGACAGTAACCATGGTGATTTAACTAGGACACTATGACAGTAACCATGGTGATTTAACTAGGACACTATGACAGTAACCATGGTGATTTAACTAGTAACCATGGTAGTAACCATGGTGATTTAACTAGGACACTATGACAGTAACGATAGGTTATGTAGATAACCTAGTTATATTAGTATTGGCTAAGCTCCCGCTCTGAGCCTTACGAGATACTCTATATCGCCTGTGATACCTAATGTATCTCCCACGAACAAAAACACATGCACCCCACCTGTATGGGGCCCCGCCCCTTATGGTGGTACCACCCATATAATCATGACTCTGGTCATGACACACCCTTCCTCGCCAAAAACCCGTCCCAGGAAAAGATCCCTCAAGAGGGAACTCAGGGCGCGCAGAGCGGGAGCTTAGCCAATACTAATATAACTAGGTTATCTACATAACCTATCGTTATATTTCGTATTGCATCGCTCCCGCTCTGAGCCTTACGAGATAATGGGGAAGAGCGGGTGCGAGACCCGACAGATGTACCCCCTGAGGACCCGTAAGCCCACATCAAGGGGTGCCCTGTCACCCCATCCTTCCTAACGAAGGGGGGGCGCAGTCAACTCCACCTGAATGCGAACAAGAGGGAGCCAGAACCCCTTGAACACACCGTACAGGCGGAACCACGTGTGACTCAACACACTGCGGCCCATACCCATACACTCCCGCTACCCGACCAAAGGACGGGAAGCAGGAAAGGCCACAGACCCCAGAACCGCCTGGGAGACAGAACCCCCGGTCATGTCCATGAGGTAAAACCTTACAAAGGGGCCCGGTGAGGACCATGAAGCTGCAGCACAAATGTCCTCCACCGAGGCCCCACCCAGGAGAGCGGCAGAGGCAGCCACCCCACGAGTGGAGTGCGCCCTGACGCCCCCAGGGGGATCCTGCCCAGCCAACGTGTAGCAGAGGGCAATACCCTCGCACAACCAATGGGACAGGCGCTGCTTCGACAGTGCCTTACCAGCACGAGCCCCACCGTAACAGACAAAAAGCTGGTCGGTAACCCTGAAGTCCTGAGTACGGCTGAGGTAAAACCCCAAAGCACGGACTGGACATGACAGGTGAAGGCCCGCATCTAACTCACTAGTGTGAGGAGGAGGACGAAAAGCCTGAACCACAATATCCTGGGAGCGGAAGGAACTCCGGATATTCTTAGGCACGAAAGCAGGATTAGGTCGCAGAGTGGCACCGCAATCGGTCCGAAAAGACAGGCACTCTGGACGTACCGAGAGAGCACAGAGCTCACCCACGCGTTTAGCGGAAGTGACAGCCAGTAGGAACGCGGTCTTGAAAGACAGCCGTCCCAACGGCGCCTGCTCGAGCGGCTCAAACGGGGCCAAGGACAACCGACCGAGGACCAATTGAAGATCCCAAGTCGGAGCCAAGGAGCGTTGCACCGGCTTAACGCGTCGAGCGCCAAGCAGGAAACGCTTCACAAGAGGGTGGCTGAACAAGACATCCCCCTCAAATCCCTCATGATAGGAGGATATAGCTGCTGCATATACCCTCACTGTCGAAGCCGACAGACTATCAAGGAGAGACTGGAGATAACCCAGAACAGCATCCAGGGGGCAGGAGACTGGGTCCCAGCCCCCCCCCTTACACCATTCTTGGAACGCACGCCACCTGCCCGCGTAAACCGCGACAGTGGAGGGAGCATGCGCACACCGGATGGTATCAACCACTGCGGGATCCATCCTCTCCAGACTCACCCTCCCACCAGCCACACCACCAGGCGTTGACCCAACACCGGAGGCTGGACAAGCACTCCGTTGTGCTGCGAGAGGGCCGTCGCTGACCACGGAATGACCCAAGGAGGAGCGACCAGAAGCTGGATTAAGACCGGGAACCACACTGACGTGCCCCGGTCCGGCGCGACCAGGATCACCGTCCTGCGCTCCCTCCGTATCCGCTCCAACAGCTGACTCAACAGCTGTACAGGAGGGAAGGCGTACAGAAGACCGGGCGGCCACGGAAAGGTCGAGAAGGCATCCACCCCCAAGGGGGGATGATCCGCTCGACTGAGCGAGAACCACAAGGGGCACTTGTGAGAACGTCGGCACGCAAACAGATCTACCGAGGCCTCCCCGAACCGATCCCAGATCTGTCTGACTATGTCGGGGCGGAGTTCCCACTCGTCGTGACGAGGACCGCCCCGAGACATTATATCCGCCGCCACATTTTCCGTACCAGGAACGTGGAGCGCCCGCAGACTGCGCAGCCTGCGGGATGCCCATAGCAACAGTTCGCGCGCCACCCGGAGCAGGCGGGCGGAACGAGTCCCACCCTGCCTGTTGATATACGCCGCCGCCGTCACATTGTCCGTCCTGATCAAAACATGCTGGCCTACCACCAGGTGGCCGAGCCGTTTGAGGACCAGGAGGACCGCCTTCAACTCCAACACATTGATATGCAGGACAGCTGGGTCGGCATGACCCGTCCAGCTGCCCCCCACTGCGTGGGTCCGAAACGCCCCTCCCCAACCTGTGAGAGAGGCGTCGGTGAAAACCGTGACGTGGGAGCCTCTGCTGCCCATGGGGACCCCAGCGGAGAGGATACCCAGCCTCCCCCAGTGGGCGAGATCCCCCCATATCGACAAAGGAACCGTCAACCGTCTCCCTTTGCCCCACACCGGATCTATTCTCAAAGAGAGAAACCACCTCTGTATCCGCCTCATAAAGAGGAGGCCAAGAGGAACCACCGTGTGGGCCGCCGACATAAGGCCCAGCAGACGCATCACCTGCAGCGCCGTAACCGTCCCTCCCAGACGGAAACCCCCGAGCGCGTGACGGAGATCCCCCCGACGCTGCTCCGAGAGGGTCGCAAGCATGGGCTTCGACCTCAATGTCAAGCCCAAGTACTCCACCTGTTGACTGGGAAGAGGGGTACTCTTCTTCCAATTCACAGCAAAACCCAGGCTGGTGAGGAATTCCACCACCAGTCGAGTATGAGACCTGGCAACCTCCTCTGAACGGCTGAGGAGCAGAATATCGTCGAGATAGAACAAAACTCGTATCCCCCGACGACGTAAAGGCCCCAGAGCAGCCGCCACGCACTTGGTGAATGTGCGGGGAGCCAGAGAATAACCGAACGGCATTCTGTGGTACTCGTACGCTACGCCCTGAAACAGGAACCGTAGGAACTTCCTGTGAGGAGGGAAAATGGGTATGTGAAAATACGCATCCTTCAGGTCTATGGAGGTGAACCAGTCCCCCCTCCTGACAGCAAGCAGAAGGAGTCGGACGGTCAACATCCTGAATGGTCTCACTACAATCAACCGATTGAACATGGACAGATTCAGTATAGGTCTGACCCCCCCAGTTTTCTTGGGCACCAGAAAATAACGGGAGTAGACGCCTGACATTGCGTCCTCTCTCGGGACCACAACGACGGCCTGCTTCGCCAACAGAGATTGAATCTCGTCGGCCAGGGCTGTCACCGCGCCCGACCCTAACAATAGGGTCGGCACCAAACCTGAGAACGGAGGATGGGGCCGCGCAAACTGCAAAACCAGCCCCGCCTCTAACGTTCTCCTCATCCACCGATTCAAGGGACATTCCCGTCGCCATATGTGAATATAATCCCACAGCGCCCCCGCCGTCAACTGACGCTGGGCCGCAAGGAACAGCAGATAATTGGCCCGGTCCCCCCCGTCGTGCAAAGCACCCAAGGGGGGACCCCGACAGAAAGGGCCGGTTTGATACGGGAGGAGCGGTCATCAAACTTGTGGACACACACTCACCCCCTGAACACCCCTCCAGCACACGCTGAGGAGCCGTTCCGCAGCCAGACACGCAAGGCCTGAGGACCCCATGGGCTCCTACACGCCGTAGCCCTGCAGTGATATTGCTACCACTCAAATCACGCCAGCCTCTCCTTTGCAGACCACTGCCGGTTTGACGGGAGTGGGAGGCAACAGCGCGATACCCCGCCTGGCGAGGGCGAAGCCGGGGTAACCCCTGCTGAGCATTCAACAGAAGAGGCACCGAGTCCCCCTGCTGACCACTGAAGCTAGTGGCAGCTGCAACACCAGGTTCCACCCACCCACAACCTGCGGTGTAGGAACCACGCGACGACGGAACATTCTCATGGACAGACCCAGGCTCAGCCATCAACTGGGTGTCAGCCCCTGTCTCCATGAGAAGTGAAGAATGGGGCCGCATACGCTTCAAAGAAGGTTTGCGGCCCGCAGCCAAAGGAGAACGCTCAAAGCCCCGCTTCTGGGGATACCAGAGAGAGGACCGAACGGGGAGCGGGCTGCTCGCGGCAAAATGACGACGGGGTGGTTTACCAACCCCGAAATCACCAAAAATGGCCGATCCCTCGGCCGCCAAGACTGTCGGCCTTGCGAAACCCTGTCGATTCTCCAACCAGGGCACCACTGGCGGGGGAAACATGGCCGCCTGTCGAGGATCTCGCCACAGTCGTTGACGAGACCGTGCTCCCACCCCTGGCTGCACAGCGTGAGACGGTGTAGGACCCGAATCAAAAACCGCCTGCGCCTCCACAGAACGCCCAAAAAGACTATCTGTGGAAAAAGGAGTCGTGAGGAGAGAAAACCTATCCTCTTCCCCAAGAGGAGACTGCTCCAACCAAAGATGCCTAACAACCAAAGTCGATAGCATCCGAATCCTCCCCGCAGTTATAGCTTGCGACTGAGTCAAGATCTCTATAACACCACAAACATGAATCACGTTCATAGTGTCGGTTGGACTCAAAGACCTACAACCCGACGCCATCTTGGATAGGAAAGTAGCCAGCTGAGCCACAACACTGGCCGCCGCTAAATGCCATCCTGCAGCAGTATACCACTCATTCGTCCATACTGCCACCCTCCGAGCCGACATGCTATCAAGCAACGGCCGGGCGGAACGTCGTTCATCCCCGCCTGGGCACAACAAAGAAGCTACCTGGCTACTTAGCCAAGGTACCCCCGGGCTGCACCCCGTCGTCAGCCCCTTCACCCGCAAAAAAGGTAAATAGAGCTCAGCGAACCCCCCCACACCCACCACCGACTGACCTTCATCGATGAAGGTGGCAAGAGGAGGGAAAAGCGGAATCCCGCGGCGGGGATTATTAGACATTCCAGCGTCAACATCAGCGTTAGCAGAAGAAGCAGCAGTAGCATTAGCATTAGCAGTAGCAGTAGCATTAGCGTCAACAGCATGTTCCAGGATCGCCAAGACATCGCCCACTACAGTGGAACGATCGCCAAGCCGCCCCGGCCCTGGTGCCGAAACATACTCCACAGCACGACCAACACCGACATCGACGCCTACTGACACAGACCTCACCTTTGTACAAGCCGACCCGATAGCCAAACCTTGCACGCTGCCCCTCGGTCCGTCGCCGTCAGCCGAGGAACCACCAGCACAGGTCTGCGTCGTCGAAACAAGCTCCGGAGAATCCAGGGAAACACAATCCTCCGGTAAGCCCTCAACATTATTAATCTTCCTTAATCTTTTCATTCCGCTAGCTCGCATGGTGCATAGCATCCAGTACGCTGGGACGAAAATAGAGGAAGGGTGTGTCATGACCAGAGTCATGATTATATGGGTGGTACCACCATAAGGGGCGGGGCCCCATACAGGTGGGGTGCATGTGTTTTTGTTCGTGGGAGATACATTAGGTATCACAGGCGATATAGAGTATCTCGTAAGGCTCAGAGCGGGAGCGATGCAATACGAAATATAACCATGGTGATTTAACTAGGACACTATGACAGTAACCATGGTGATTTAACTAGGACACTATGACAGTAACCATGGTGATTTAACTAGGACACTATGACAGTAACCACGGTGATTTAACTAGGACACTATGACAGTAACCATGGTGATTTAACTAGGACACTATGACAGTAACCATGGTGATTTAACTAGGACACTATGACAGTAACCATGGTGATTTAACTAGGACACTATGACAGTAACCATGGTGATTTAACTAGGACACTATGACAGTAACCATGGTGATTTAACTAGGACACTATGACAGTAACCATGGTGATTTAACTAGGACACTATGACAGTAACCATGGTGATTTAACTAGGACACTATGACAGTAACCATGGTGATTTAACTAGGACACTATGAGAGTAACCATGGTGATTTAACTAGGACACTATGACAGTAACCATGGTGATTTAACTAGGACACTATGACAGTAACCATGGTGATTTAACTAGGACACTATGACAGTAACCATGGTGATTTAACTAGGACACTATGACAGTAACCATGGTGATTTAACTAGGACACTATGACAGTAACCATGGTGATTTAACTAGGACACTATGACAGTAACCATGGTGATTTAACTCCCAGGACACTATGACAGTAACCATGGTGATTTAACGTTAAGTTCTGTTAATAGTGGTGACGCTCGGCGTCACTCATGCACTGTCCTCGCACACGTGCACGTGCACTGAATAAAGACCACAATGTACCTTTATATCCCAATATTTGTCTGACCACACCCCTATCAGCTTACCTACATAAGCAGGGGTGGGGCCACATACTCGCCTCCTTCTCGCTTTCACCACAAGGTGAGATCAAGGGCTGCAGCGGCGTCGGACGCCGAGCGTCACCACTATTAACAGAACTTAACGTTAAATCACCATGGTTCTGTATTCATAGTGGCTCTCGTTCGGCGTCACTCATGCACAAGGGAGGCCGAGCGGGAGCCATCGGCCGACAAATACACCCCGCTGAAGGCCCCCCACAACCATCAGAACAGGGAGGGCCGAGCCCCCCCGACCCCCCCTAATGGAGGGCACCCCCCCTATTGGAGGTCCCCGGGAGGGCGACGGACCCGACCGTGCGAAGAGGCACTCAAGCAACTCAACGCACAGGGTGAGCAGACCGTGGCCTGACCCCACGACTACACACACGCACAACCCGCATGCCACCGGGGAACGAACGGAGGGAACAACCTCATTACTGCCCCCAGAATCACGGGGTCAAGGGCAAACCCAACCCCGTGGCAAGGCCGTAGCAGCGGAGCGCGGAGGAAGACCCAGACCCACTGAAGGGACTGGATCCCCTGGAAAACGGGGGCCCGGAGAGGTCAATGACGCCAGGCATCAAGACCCCACCAGGCGGTCACTTAGTGACACCGCCCCCCACATCGCCAGCGTATTCGGATAAGGCCCCTCTTCTCCAAGAGCGGGCCCTTTCCCCCCAATAGCACACCGCCTGGCACACTGACCCTGCAGAACAGGCAGTCAGCATGGCCGTAAGCACACAAAAAAGGTTAACCAACGGAAGCAGGCAGCGCACCGGGGAAAACCAGGCAACAGGCTGTAACCTGAGCCTGGAGCACTGTGGACGAGACAGGCGCCAAAGGAGTCAGCTGAAAACAGCCGCCCCGGCGGAAGGGGCGTATGCTGGCGTTGTTGCATGACCAAGCCTCCATTTAAAAAAAACCCACCCAGAGGGGTTGAGGCAGAGAAGGCTGACACGATTGGCAGACGTCATGAACGTGCAGGGGCACCCTCAACCGGGTAACCCGGGAGTTGACACTGCTCCAACACACCAGGGAATCAACCACCTTGGTGTTACCCAATGCGGTGGTTGTTCCTATAACCCCTCAAGAAAAGACACCAAAACACACCTGCGGGTATACACCGGCTATACCGCAGTACAAGTGTTTCAGTTTTCAAAAAAGGGTTATTCCAGGCCTACGGGTCGACGAACACCACTTCGGACCGGGCCCGGCGATACGGGAAGCACAGGGTCACCAGAGGAGGTCAAAGACCACCCCAACAGGCCCCTCTTCGCCACGCGTGAGAGAGGAGCGAAAATAATGGAGAACCAGCCCTAAGCACACCGCACTTGGTATTCCCAGGCGGTCTCCCAACCAAGTACTAACCAGGACCGAACCTGCGTAGCGGCCGAGATCCGACGAGATCGGGCGTGTACAGGTTGGCACGGCCGTAAGCCATTACAATAGTGCAGAGTACAATATGTACCCAACAAGGGTCTCCATAGCGCCTAACCCTGTGACACCCGGACCGACCTGGCATTTTTCCCCCCGAAAAAAAAGCACAAGTCCCTCAGGGTACCAGAACAGCAGATCTGCATCCCTGGCGGACAACGGGTTAACTGACCTGGACCAGCGTGACCAGACCAGTCCCGTGTCCTAACCACGCCGACATGCCCACTCCAGAAGAGGGGGTTGGTATGCGTGTCGATCTAAAACATGAAAAGAGGGCGCCACCCAGACGGTCCCCATTCAGACCGTGCTCAGTGGCCCACCCCAAGGGTGTGAGACCCCTCTACATATGTTCTGATCTATTCCGTTAACATCCCCCAGATATGAACGAGAATTCATCGAGACAACCTAGTAAACTGGCGCTCGGAAGAGACAAAACTCCATCCCAGTTGCCCTACAAAAATGCTGTTTCAACAAGCAACCAAGGCGCACGTAGCCCCTGCGTGATTCTTTAACAGAAACACACCGAGCCAGCACTATGTATGCGTCGAGACCCAACACAACAATGGATAGTCTAGCAAGACACCAGACATTGTTCCTCCAAGTCGCCTGGGAGAACGACACGGAGCCGTCGTGCTTCATGTTCCTTCCTCTTTTTTATTCAAAAAAGAAAGAACACAGACTGACATGAATCCCTCGCGACGCCGCTGAGGGTAAAATTGTGTAAATTTTTATATCCCACCACCCTCCCATAGGGAGGAGACGGAAATCCCCAGAGAGACTTCCCACGCGAGCTGTATAGATTGAAAAGAATATATTGCCATATTGAGCTACGTAATATTGGGGTTAGGGCTCTCTGAGGAGGAGGCACTGAACCAATACACACTCAATACTCTAAGTGAATCGAATACACACACAATAGAGCAGAACTCCTTTTTGAAGTTCTACTCACCTTGACAATCTGAGGAGGAGGCTCTGAACTCTGAGGAGGCTCCCTCACAGGGAAGGAGAGTCCCAACTCACAGAAGGCCCGAATAGGAGCTTCGTGAGGAGGAGCCCTGACCACCCCCCCGAAACAGATCCATCACATGGACCTGAACAGCACACGGAAGCCTTACCAACAGAGATGCGCACAGTGACGTACTCTATGGCGGGGGAATTTCTGCGGTGCACACGCCCAATATTCCAGGGCGTGGGACCAGGAAACTCCCTCCCCCCCCCCCCCCCCCCCTCACCCTGTAACGTGCCGAACAGCAACGTGACAGGAACCTTGAAGGACAGGTGGGTTTACCCCTGACCAACAGAAAAAAGGGGGAGGAAAGGTTACCAGTTCACCCCTTTACGACCCCACACCCATGATACGATGTAATGACAAAAAGAGTATGACGCAGTCATAGTCAGCCCCATGAAGCGTCTAACAGCTTCACACAGCGCATGTGCCAACCTGCTATCTGATTTTTACTAAGGAAAAAACACAGAACAGAGAGGGCCCTCGCAAGAGCCCCGGTACCAGACTTACACATGTGCTTCTGTGGCCAGCCCAACCCAGTTGTAGGTCACATGACACACACAACCCATTATCACCTACAAAAAATGGCAAAAACACTCTACAGAGGAACGCCGTTTTTCATAATGAGAGAATACACAATTCTCGATTAGTATCGGCCACAGGCCTTACTAAGCACACACGAAAAAGTTACCAAACAATCTTTTCTGTAGGAAAATAAAGTTTCTCAAGCGGTTAGCACAACCCCAACAACTAAGCTAAGGGTTACATCGTATCCCTACCACACAGTGACACAATATAGTGTAACAACATGTCTGAGAGGAGGATGAAGAAGTCCCCAGGGAACCGGGGGGAAACACAACCCTCCTACTTTACCCTTAATACGGCCAGTTAAACAGGTAAACCTGTTAATATGTGAACACACTGTTCATTGTCATTACAGGCTGAGAAAAGAATCATTCTTTACTCATATGTCACTAAGCATAGCTTTATAGGTTAGTTTAACCCCCTTAGTTGTGAGTACACGGTACATGAACACACAATGTGTCTCAACACAACAAACCAGATCATTTTCACATCTGTAACAATAACCCGATTTGCATGGAGACCAGTGACAAGACAATTCACACATAACTCGCGTCGTATCCTAAATGTAGTGCAGCAACACTCGTTTTGGAAAACATCGTTATTTACAAAACATTTAGAAGGGAAAGCAAGAAGAAGTGTTCAATGTCTGGTCAGGACCTTGCCTACCGGGAGCGCAGATCAAGCGAATTGCAGTCTCTAACATGGCACCGAAGTAAACACAGCCTCCTGTGTTTGACGACACGGGCAGCTCGCTGCTCCAACCCGCCGCTACGGTGCTCCTTGTTGACGCAGTCCTCGCCGGCCTGGCTCAGGGCAGGTTCGACGAACATCCTCTGTCAAAGATGACGTTGTAGTCAAGAGTGTTTAAAACATGTTATAGTCACAGCACGTTCAACAGTGTAGCATTAAGCTAACGGCCGCTCTTGGCCGATAGCAGCAAGCTAACGTTACCTAGCCTAGTGACACAACAGGCTTGGTAAACACAGCGAGCTAGCGCCGCAGCTAACAGCTGACTGGCTAACACAGTAGGCCACAACTAGCATGCAAGCTAAGCAGCTATCACCTGAACTTGTACACAATGATATAACAAACCACACCGCCGTTCTGAAACCCTCCTCACTGTTTAAGAGAGAAGAGAAACGAGATGTTAACACAGTTTACAACAGTGATTTTACCAACATCCGACGGAGCCAGCACAAGTCCCAATTGGGCTGTAGCTGACTTGAACACGGATCTTCCGATAACGAACAGCCATGCCCATATTTCCTCGTGAGGGTATACTCTCATTTGTATATGAAAGACGGGGCCTCACGGTGACAGAGAAACATCCACTCGTCCAGAGAACACAGGGAGCACCAGTGTTAATGGTCGTGGCCCACTAGTTGACTATAATGGGCTTCAGACCAAGGTCCTCCGCCGTCGCCTAAGAGGCTGAACAAAGGACCCTAATCTGTGGCCGGTTTTCGTAAACATTGTCAGCTAGCCCCCATAGCACTAACAGACAAGTGAAGCTTGCAAGCAAACATTACTCACCAACCTGGAACCCACCGCTTCTCACAACAGCGGCGCGTCCTACAGTCCAGCTATATCGCTGGAGGGTTTCACCCCAACCAGCCGCAGCAAGGAAGACTGTAGTTGGGAGGCATGTAGTGGCGTGCTCCCAATACAAAAACCGGTGGATGTTTTTAGAATGATCACCATCTTCCAGACACTCCAGTGACGAAGACAATATCGCCGTATTTTCTCGAAAATAGTGAGAGAGAAAATAAAGATATGATGTCAACGTATCTCTTGTTTTCCAACTCTTCTCCAACCATCACATCACGTCAAGTGGGGATCTACCGAGGCACTACCTTGTGGTGAAAGCGAGAAGGAGGCGAGTATGTGGCCCCACCCCTGCTTATGTAGGTAAGCTGATAGGGGTGTGGTCAGACAAATATTGGGATATAAAGGTACATTGTGGTCTTTATTCAGTGCGCGTGCACGTGTGCAAGGACAGTGCATGAGTGACGCCGAGCGAGAGCCACTATGATGCAGAACTAGGACACTATGACAGTAACCATGGTGATTTAACTAGGACACTATGACAGTAACCATGGTGACATCTCTCTGGTCAACATGTTAAAGGTTCTGAACAGAACATCAGGTGAACATCTCTCTGGTCAACATGTTAAAGGTTCTGAACAGAACATCAGGTGAACATCTCTCTGGTCAACATGTTAAAGGTTCTGAACAGAACATCAGGTGAACATCTCTCTGGTCAACATGTTAAAGGTTCTGAACAGAACATCAGGTGAACATCTTCTCTCTGGTCAACATGTTAAAGGTTCTGAACAGAACATCAGGTGAACATCTCTCTGGTCAACATGTTAAAGGTTCTGAACAGAACATCAGGTGAACATCATCTCTGGTCAACATGTTAAAGGTTCTGAACAGAACATCAGGTGAACATCATCTCTCTGGTCAACATGTTAAAGGTTCTGAACAGAACATCAGGTGAACATCATCTCTCTGGTCAACATGTTAAAGGTTCTGAACAGAACATCAGGTGAACATCTCTCTGGTCAACATGTTAAAGGTTCTGAACAGAACATCAGGTGAACATCATCTCTCTGGTCAACATGTTAAAGGTTCTGAACAGAACATCAGGTAAACATCATCTCTCTGGTCAACATGTTAAAAGGTTCTGAACAGAACATCAGGTGAACATCTCTCTGGTCAACATGTTAAAGGTTCTGAACAGAACATCAGGTGAACATCTCTCTCTGGTCAACATGTTAAAGGTTCTGAACAGAACATCAGGTGAACATCATCTCTCTGGTCAACATGTTAAAGGTTCTGAACAGAACATCAGGTGAACATCTCTCTGGTCAACATGTTAAAGGTTCTGAACAGAACATCAGGTGAACATCATCTCTCTGGTCAACATGTTAAAGGTTCTGAACAGAACATCAGGTGAACATCATCTCTCTGGTCAACATGTTAAAGGTTCTGAACAGAACATCAGGTAAACATCATCTCTCTGGTCAACATGTTAAAGGTTCTGAACAGAACATCAGGTGAACATCTCTCTGGTCAACATGTTAAAGGTTCTGAACAGAACATCAGGTGAACATCATCTCTCTGGTCAACATGTTAAAGGTTCTGAACAGAACATCAGGTGAACATCTTCTCTCTGGTCAACATGTTAAAGGTTCTGAACAGAACATCAGGTGAACATCTCTCTGGTCAACATGTTAAAGGTTCTGAACAGAACATCAGGTGAACATCTCTCTGGTCAACATGTTAAAGGTTCTGAACAGAACATCAGGTGAACATCATCTCTCTGGTCAACATGTTAAAGGTTCTGAACAGAACATCAGGTGAACATCTTCTCTCTGGTCAACATGTTAAAGGTTCTGAACAGAACATCAGGTGAACATCTCTCTGGTCAACATGTTAAAGGTTCTGAACAGAACATCAGGTGAACATCATCTCTCTGGTCAACATGTTAAAGGTTCTGAACAGAACATCAGGTGAACATCTCTCTGGTCAACATGTTAAAGGTTCTGAACAGAACATCAGGTGAACATCATCTCTCTGGTCAACATGTTAAAGGTTCTGAACAGAACATCAGGTGAACATCTTCTCTCTGGTCAACATGTTAAAGGTTCTGAACAGAACATCAGGTGAACATCATCTCTCTGGTCAACATGTTAAAGGTTCTGAACAGAACATCAGGTGAACATCTCTCTGGTCAACATGTTAAAGGTTCTGAACAGAACATCAGGTGAACATCATCTCTCTGGTCAACATGTTAAAGGTTCTGAACAGAACATCAGGTGAACATCTTCTCTCTGGTCAACATGTTAAAGGTTCTGAACAGAACATCAGGTGAACATCTCTCTGGTCAACATGTTAAAGGTTCTGAACAGAACATCAGGTGAACATCTCTCTGGTCAACATGTTAAAGGTTCTGAACAGAACATCAGGTGAACATCTCTCTGGTCAACATGTTAAAGGTTCTGAACAGAACATCAGGTGAACATCATCTCTCTGGTCAACATGTTAAAGGTTCTGAACAGAACATCAGGTGAACATCATCTCTCTGGTCAACATGTTAAAGGTTCTGAACAGAACATCAGGTGAACATCATCTCTCTGGTCAACATGTTAAAGGTTCTGAACAGAACATCAGGTGAACATCATCTCTCTGGTCAACATGTTAAAGGTTCTGAACAGAACATCAGGTGAACATCTTCTCTCTGGTCAACATGTTAAAGGTTCTGAACAGAACATCAGGTGAACATCTCTCTGGTCAACATGTTAAAGGTTCTGAACAGAACATCAGGTGAACATCATCTCTCTGGTCAACATGTTAAAGGTTCTGAACAGAACATCAGGTGAACATCTCTCTGGTCAACATGTTAAAGGTTCTGAACAGAACATCAGGTGAACATCTCTCTGGTCAACATGTTAAAGGTTCTGAACAGAACATCAGGTGAACATCTCTCTGGTCAACATGTTAAAGGTTCTGAACAGAACATCAGGTGAACATCTCTCTGGTCAACATGTTAAAGGTTCTGAACAGAACATCAGGTGAACATCTCTCTGGTCAACATGTTAAAGGTTCTGAACAGAACATCAGGTGAACATCTCTCTGGTCAACATGTTAAAGGTTCTGAACAGAACATCAGGTGAACATCTCTCTGGTCAACATGTTAAAGGTTCTGAACAGAACATCAGGTGAACATCTCTCTGGTCAACATGTTAAAGGTTCTGAACAGAACATCAGGTGAACATCTCTCTGGTCAACATGTTAAAGGTTCTGAACAGAACATCAGGTGAACATCATCTCTCTGGTCAACATGTTAAAGGTTCTGAACAGAACATCAGGTGAACATCATCTCTCTGGTCAACATGTTAAAGGTTCTGAACAGAACATCAGGTGAACATCTCTCTCTGGTCAACATGTTAAAGGTTCTGAACAGAACATCAGGTGAACATCTCTCTGGTCAACATGTTAAAGGTTCTGAACAGAACATCAGGTGAACATCTCTCTGGTCAACATGTTAAAGGTTCTGAACAGAACATCAGGTGAACATCATCTCTCTGGTCAACATGTTAAAGGTTCTGAACAGAACATCAGGTGAACATCTCTCTGGTCAACATGTTAAAGGTTCTGAACAGAACATCAGGTGAACATCATCTCTCTGGTCAACATGTTAAAGGTTCTGAACAGAACATCAGGTGAACATCTCTCTGGTCAACATGTTAAAGGTTCTGAACAGAACATCAGGTGAACATCATCTCTCTGGTCAACATGTTAAAGGTTCTGAACAGAACATCAGGTGAACCTCTCTCTGGTCAACATGTTAAAGGTTCTGAACAGAACATCAGGTGAACATCTCTCTGGTCAACATGTTAAAGGTTCTGAACAGAACATCAGGTGAACATCTCTCTCTGGTCAACATGTTAAAGGTTCTGAACAGAACATCAGGTGAACATCATCTCTCTGGTCAACATGTTAAAGGTTCTGAACAGAACATCAGGTGAACATCATCTCTCTGGTCAACATGTTAAAGGTTCTGAACAGAACATCAGGTGAACATCTTCTCTCTGGTCAACATGTTAAAGGTTCTGAACAGAACATCAGGTGAACATCTTCTCTCTGGTCAACATGTTAAAGGTTCTGAACAGAACATCAGGTGAACATCATCTCTCTGGTCAACATGTTAAAGGTTCTGAACAGAACATCAGGTGAACATCTCTCTGGTCAACATGTTAAAGGTTCTGAACAGAACATCAGGTGAACATCATCTCTCTGGTCAACATGTTAAAGGTTCTGAACAGAACATCAGGTGAACATCTCTCTGGTCAACATGTTAAAGGTTCTGAACAGAACATCAGGTGAACATCTCTCTGGTCAACATGTTAAAGGTTCTGAACAGAACATCAGGTGAACATCTCTCTGGTCAACATGTTAAAGGTTCTGAACAGAACATCAGGTGAACATCTCTCTCTGGTCAACATGTTAAAGGTTCTGAACAGAACATCAGGTGAACATCTCTCTCTGGTCAACATGTTAAAGGTTCTGAACAGAACATCAGGTGAACACATCTCTCTGGTCAACATGTTAAAGGTTCTGAACAGAACATCAGGTGAACATCTCTCTGGTCAACATGTTAAAGGTTCTGAACAGAACATCAGGTGAACATCATCTCTCTGGTCAACATGTTAAAGGTTCTGAACAGAACATCAGGTGAACATCATCTCTCTGGTCAACATGTTAAAGGTTCTGAACAGAACATCAGGTGAACATCTCTCTGGTCAACATGTTAAAGGTTCTGAACAGAACATCAGGTGAACATCTCTCTGGTCAACATGTTAAAGGTTCTGAACAGAACATCAGGTGAACATCTCTCTGGTCAACATGTTAAAGGTTCTGAACAGAACATCAGGTGAACATCTCTCTGGTCAACATGTTAAAGGTTCTGAACAGAACATCAGGTGAACATCTCTCTGGTCAACATGTTAAAGGTTCTGAACAGAACATCAGGTGAACATCTCTCTGGTCAACATGTTAAAGGTTCTGAACAGAACATCAGGTGAACATCTCTCTGGTCAACATGTTAAAGGTTCTGAACAGAACATCAGGTGAACATCTTCTCTCTGGTCAACATGTTAAAGGTTCTGAACAGAACATCAGGTGAACATCATCTCTCTGGTCAACATGTTAAAGGTTCTGAACAGAACATCAGGTGAACATCTCTCTGGTCAACATGTTAAAGGTTCTGAACAGAACATCAGGTGAACATCTCTCTCTGGTCAACATGTTAAAGGTTCTGAACAGAACATCAGGTGAACATCTCTCTGGTCAACATGTTAAAGGTTCTGAACAGAACATCAGGTGAACAACTCTCTGGTCAACATGTTAAAGGTTCTGAACAGAACATCAGGTGAACATTCTCTCTGGTCAACATGTTAAAGGTTCTGAACAGAACATCAGGTGAACATCTTCTCTCTGGTCAACATGTTAAAGGTTCTGAACAGAACATCAGGTGAACATCTCTCTGGTCAACATGTTAAAGGTTCTGAACAGAACATCAGGTGAACATCATCTCTCTGGTCAACATGTTAAAGGTTCTGAACAGAACATCAGGTGAACATCTCTCTGGTCAACATGTTAAAGGTTTCTGAACAGAACATCAGGTGAACTCATCTCTCTGGTCAACATGTTAAAGGTTCTGAACAGAACATCAGGTGAACATCATCTCTCTGGTCAACATGTTAAAGGTTCTGAACAGAACATCAGGTGAACATCTCTCTCTGGTCAACATGTTAAAGGTTCTGAACAGAACATCAGGTGAACATCTCTCTCTGGTCAACATGTTAAAGGTTCTGAACAGAACATCAGGTGAACATCATCTCTCTGGTCAACATGTTAAAGGTTCTGAACAGAACATCAGGTGAACATCATCTCTCTGGTCAACATGTTAAAGGTTCTGAACAGAACATCAGGTGAACATCATCTCTCTGGTCAACATGTTAAAGGTTCTGAACAGAACATCAGGTGAACATCATCTCTCTGGTCAACATGTTAAAGGTTCTGAACAGAACATCAGGTGAACATCTCTCTCTGGTCAACATGTTAAAGGTTCTGAACAGAACATCAGGTGAACATCTCCTCTGGTCAACATGTTAAAGGTTCATGAACAGAACATCAGGTGAACATCATCTCTCTGGTCAACATGTTAAAGGTTCTGAACAGAACATCAGGTGAACCATCTCTCTGGTCAACATGTTAAAGGTTCTGAACAGAACATCAGGTGAACATCTCTCTGGTCAACATGTTAAAGGTTCTGAACAGAACATCAGGTGAACATCATCTCTCTGGTCAACATGTTAAAGGTTCTGAACAGAACATCAGGTGAACATCTTCTCTCTGGTCAACATGTTAAAGGTTCTGAACAGAACATCAGGTGAACATCTCTCTGGTCAACATGTTAAAGGTTCTGAACAGAACATCAGGTGAACATCTCTCTGGTCAACATGTTAAAGGTTCTGAACAGAACATCAGGTGAACATCTCTCTCTGGTCAACATGTTAAAGGTTCTGAACAGAACATCAGGTGAACATCATCTCTCTGGTCAACATGTTAAAGGTTCTGAACAGAACATCAGGTGAACATCTCTCTGGTCAACATGTTAAAGGTTCTGAACAGAACATCAGGTGAACATCATCTCTGGTCAACATGTTAAAGGTTCTGAACAGAACATCAGGTGAACATCATCTCTCTGGTCAACATGTTAAAGGTTCTGAACAGAACATCAGGTGAACATCATCTCTCTGGTCAACATGTTAAAGGTTCTGAACAGAACATCAGGTGAACATCATCTCTCTGGTCAACATGTTAAAGGTTCTGAACAGAACATCAGGTGAACATCTCTCTGGTCAACATGTTAAAGGTTCTGAACAGACATCAGGTGAACATCATCTCTCTGGTCAACATGTTAAGGTTCTGAACAGAACATCAGTTGAACATCTTCTCTCTGGTCAACATGTTAAAGGTTCTGAACAGAACATCAGGTGAACATCTCTCTCTGGTCAACATGTTAAAGGTTCTGAACAGAACATAAGGTGAACATCTCTCTGGTCAACATGTTAAAGGTTCTGAACAGAACATCAGGTGAACATCTCTCTGGTCAACATGTTAAAGGTTCTGAACAGAACATCAGGTGAACATCTCTCTGGTCAACATGTTAAAGGTTCTGAACAGAACATCAGGTGAACATCTCTCTGGTCAACATGTTAAAGGTTCTGAACAGAACATCAGGTGAACATCTTCTCTCTGGTCAACATGTTAAAGGTTCTGAACAGAACATAAGGTGAACATCTCTCTGGTCAACATGTTAAAGGTTCTGAACAGAACATCAGGTGAACATCATCTCTCTGGTCAACATGTTAAAGGTTCTGAACAGAACATCAGGTGAACATCTTCTCTCTGGTCAACATGTTAAAGGTTCTGAACAGAACATCAGGTGAACATCATCTCTCTGGTCAACATGTTAAAGGTTCTGAACAGAACATCAGGTGAACATCATCTCTCTGGTCAACATGTTAAAGGTTCTGAACAGAACATCAGGTGAACATCTCTCTGTCAACATGTTAAAGGTTCTGAACAGAACATCAGGTGAACATCATCTCTCTGGTCAACATGTTAAAGGTTCTGAACAGAACATCAGGTGAACATCATCTCTCTGGTCAACATGTTAAAGGTTCTGAACAGAACATCAGGTGAACATCTCTCTGGTCAACATGTTAAAGGTTCTGAACAGAACATCAGGTGAACATCATCTCTCTGGTCAACATGTAAAGGTTCTGAACAGAACATCAGGTGAACATCATCTCTCTGGTCAACATGTTAAAGGTTCTGAACAGAACATCAGGTGAACATCTTCTCTCTGGTCAACATGTTAAAGGTTCTGAACAGAACATCAGGTGAACATCTCTCTGGTCAACATGTTAAAGGTTCTGAACAGAACATCAGGTGAACATCTTCTCTCTGGTCAACATGTTAAAGGTTCTGAACAGAACATCAGGTGAACATCTCTCTGGTCAACATGTTAAAGGTTCTGAACAGAACATCAGGTGAACATCTCTCTGGTCAACATGTTAAAGGTTCTGAACAGAACATCAGGTGAACATCATCTCTCTGGTCAACATGTTAAAGGTTCTGAACAGAACATCAGGTGAACATCTCTCTGGTCAACATGTTAAAGGTTCTGAACAGAACATCAGGTGAACATCATCTCTCTGGTCAACATGTTAAAGGTTCTGAACAGAACATCAGGTGAACATCTCTCTGGTCAACATGTTAAAGGTTCTGAACAGAACATCAGGTGAACATCTTCTCTCTGGTCAACATGTTAAAGGTTCTGAACAGAACATCAGGTGAACATCTCTCTGGTCAACATGTTAAAGGTTCTGAACAGAACATCAGGTGAACATCTCTCTGGTCAACATGTTAAAGGTTCTGAACAGAGCATCAGGTGAATATCTCTCTGGTCAACATGTTAAAGGTTCTGAACAGAACATCAGGTGAACATCTCTCTGGTCAACATGTTAAAGGTTCTGAACAGAACATCAGGTGAACATCTCTCTCTGGTCAACATGTTAAAGGTTCTGAACAGAACATCAGGTGTCTCTGGTCAACATGTTAAAGGTTCTGAACAGAACATCAGGTGAACATCTTCTCTTGGTCAACATGTTAAAGGTTCTGAACAGAACATCAGGTGAACATCTCTCTCTGGTCAACATGTTAAAGGTTCTGAACAGAACATCAGGTGAACATCTCTCTCTGGTCAACATGTTAAAGGTTCTGAACAGAACATCAGGTGACACATCTCTCTGGTCAACATGTTAAAGGTTCTGAACAGAACATCAGGTGAACATCTCTCTCTGGTCAACATGTTAAAGGTTCTGAACAGAACATCAGGTGAACATCTCTCTCTGGTCAACATGTTAAAGGTTCTGAACAGAACATCAGGTGAACATCTCTCTGGTCAACATGTTAAAGGTTCTGAACAGAACATCAGGTGAACATCTCTCTCTGGTCAACATGTTAAAGGTTCTGAACAGAACATCAGGTGAACATCTCTCTCTGGTCAACATGTTAAAGGTTCTGAACAGAACATCAGGTGAACATCTCTCTGGTCAACATGTTAAAGGTTCTGAACAGAACATCAGGTGAACATCTCTCTGGTCAACATGTTAAAGGTTCTGAACAGAACATCAGGTGAACATCTCTCTGGTCAACATGTTAAAGGTTCTGAACAGAACATCAGGTGAACATCATCTCTCTGGTCAACATGTTAAAGGTTCTGAACAGAACATCAGGTGAACATCATCTCTCTGGTCAACATGTTAAAGGTTCTGAACAGAACATCAGGTGAACATCTCTCTGGTCAACATGTTAAAGGTTCTGAACAGAACATCAGGTGAACATCTCTCTGGTCAACATGTTAAAGGTTCTGAACAGAACATCAGGTGAACATCATCTCTCTGGTCAACATGTTAAAGGTTCTGAACAGAACATCAGGTGAACATCATCTCTCTGGTCAACATGTTAAAGGTTCTGAACAGAACATCAGGTGAACATCTCTCTCTGGTCAACATGTTAAAGGTTCTGAACAGAACATCAGGTGAACATCTCTCTGGTCAACATGTTAAAGGTTCTGAACAGAACATCAGGTGAACATCTCTCTGGTCAACATGTTAAAGGTTCTGAACAGAACATCAGGTGAACATCTCTCTCTGGTCAACATGTTAAAGGTTCTGAACAGAACATCAGGTGAACATCTCTCTCTGGTCAACATGTTAAAGGTTCTGAACAGAACATCAGGTGAACATCTCTCTGGTCAACATGTTAAAGGTTCTGAACAGAACATCAGGTGAACATCTCTCTCTGGTCAACATGTTAAAGGTTCTGAACAGAACATCAGGTGAACATCTCTCTCTGGTCAACATGTTAAAGGTTCTGAACAGAACATCAGGTGAACATCTCTCTCTGGTCAACATGTTAAAGGTTCTGAACAGAACATCAGGTGAACATCTCTCTCTGGTCAACATGTTAAAGGTTCTGAACAGAACATCAGGTGAACATCTCTCTCTGGTCAACATGTTAAAGGTTCTGAACAGAACATCAGGTGAACATCTCTCTGGTCAACATGTTAAAGGTTCTGAACAGAACATCAGGTGAACATCATCTCTCTGGTCAACATGTTAAAGGTTCTGAACAGAACATCAGGTGAACATCTCTCTCTGGTCAACATGTTAAAGGTTCTGAACAGAACATCAGGTGAACATCATCTCTGGTCAACATGTTAAAGGTTCTGAACAGAACATCAGGTGAACATCTCTCTGGTCAACATGTTAAAGGTTCTGAACAGAACATCAGGTGAACATCTCTCTGGTCAACATGTTAAAGGTTCTGAACAGAACATCAGGTGAACATCATCTCTCTGGTCAACATGTTAAAGGTTCTGAACAGAACATCAGGTGAACATCTCTCTCTGGTCAACATGTTAAAGGTTCTGAACAGAACATCAGGTGAACATCATCTCTCTGGTCAACATGTTAAAGGTTCTGAACAGAACATCAGGTGAACATCTCTCTCTGGTCAACATGTTAAAGGTTCTGAACAGAACATCAGGTGAACATCATCTCTCTGGTCAACATGTTAAAGGTTCTGAACAGAACATCAGGTGAACATCATCTCTCTGGTCAACATGTTAAAGGTTCTGAACAGAACATCAGGTGAACATCATCTCTCTGGTCAACATGTTAAAGGTTCTGAACAGAACATCAGGTGAACATCTCTCTGGTCAACATGTTAAAGGTTCTGAACAGAACATCAGGTGAACATCTCTCTGGTCAACATGTTAAAGGTTCTGAACAGAACATCAGGTGAACATCTCTCTGGTCAACATGTTAAAGGTTCTGAACAGAACATCAGGTGAACATCTCTCTGGTCAACATGTTAAAGGTTCTGAACAGAACATCAGGTGAACATCACTCTCTGGTCAACATGTTAAAGGTTCTGAACAGAACATCAGGTGAACATCTCTCTGGTCAACATGTTAAAGGTTCTGAACAGAACATCAGGTGAACATCTCTCTGGTCAACATGTTAAAGGTTCTGAACAGAACATCAGGTGAACATCTCTCTCTGGTCAACATGTTAAAGGTTCTGAACAGAACATCAGGTGAACATCTCTCTCTGGTCAACATGTTAAAGGTTCTGAACAGAACATCAGGTGAACATCTCTCTGGTCAACATGTTAAAGGTTCTGAACAGAACATCAGGTGAACATCATCTCTCTGGTCAACATGTTAAAGGTTCTGAACAGAACATCAGGTGAACATCTCTCTGGTCAACATGTTAAAGGTTCTGAACAGAACATCAGGTGAACATCATCTCTCTGGTCAACATGTTAAAGGTTCTGAACAGAACATCAGGTGAACATCTCTCTGGTCAACATGTTAAAGGTTCTGAACAGAACATCAGGTGAACATCTCTCTGGTCAACATGTTAAAGGTTCTGAACAGAACATCAGGTGAACATCTCTCTGGTCAACATGTTAAAGGTTCTGAACAGAACATCAGGTGAACATCTCTCTGGTCAACATGTTAAAGGTTCTGAACAGAACATCAGGTGAACATCTCTCTGGTCAACATGTTAAAGGTTCTGAACAGAACATCAGGTGAACATCATCTCTCTGGTCAACATGTTAAAGGTTCTGAACAGAACATCAGGTGAACATCTCTCTGGTCAACATGTTAAAGGTTCTGAACAGAACATCAGGTGAACATCTCTCTGGTCAACATGTTAAAGGTTCTGAACAGAACATCAGGTGAACATCTCTCTCTGGTCAACATGTTAAAGGTTCTGAACAGAACATCAGGTGAACATCTCTCTGGTCAACATGTTAAAGGTTCTGAACAGAACATCAGGTGAACATCTCTCTCTGGTCAACATGTTAAAGGTTCTGAACAGAACATCAGGTGAACATCATCTCTCTGGTCAACATGTTAAAGGTTCTGAACAGAACATCAGGTGAACATCTCTCTCTGGTCAACATGTTAAAGGTTCTGAACAGAACATCAGGTGAACATCTCTCTGGTCAACATGTTAAAGGTTCTGAACAGAACATCAGGTGAACATCTCTCTCTGGTCAACATGTTAAAGGTTCTGAACAGAACATCAGGTGAACATCTCTCTGGTCAACATGTTAAAGGTTCTGAACAGAACATCAGGTGAACATCTCTCTGGTCAACATGTTAAAGGTTCTGAACAGAACATCAGGTGAACATCTCTCTGGTCAACATGTTAAAGGTTCTGAACAGAACATCAGGTGAACATCTCTCTCTGGTCAACATGTTAAAGGTTCTGAACAGAACATCAGGTGAACATCATCTCTCTGGTCAACATGTTAAAGGTTCTGAACAGAACATCAGGTGAACATCTCTCTGGTCAACATGTTAAAGGTTCTGAACAGAACATCAGGTGAACATCATCTCTCTGGTCAACATGTTAAAGGTTCTGAACAGAACATCAGGTGAACATCTCTCTCTGGTCAACATGTTAAAGGTTCTGAACAGAACATCAGGTGAACATCTCTCTGGTCAACATGTTAAAGGTTCTGAACAGAACATCAGGTGAACATCTCTCTCTGGTCAACATGTTAAAGGTTCTGAACAGAACATCAGGTGAACATCTCTCTCTGGTCAACATGTTAAAGGTTCTGAACAGAACATCAGGTGAACATCATCTCTCTGGTCAACATGTTAAAGGTTCTGAACAGAACATCAGGTGAACATCATCTCTCTGGTCAACATGTTAAAGGTTCTGAACAGAACATCAGGTGAACATCTCTCTGGTCAACATGTTAAAGGTTCTGAACAGAACATCAGGTGAACATCATCTCTCTGGTCAACATGTTAAAGGTTCTGAACAGAACATCAGGTGAACATCTTCTCTCTGGTCAACATGTTAAAGGTTCTGAACAGAACATCAGGTGAACATCTCTCTGGTCAACATGTTAAAGGTTCTGAACAGAACATCAGGTGAACATCTTCTCTCTGGTCAACATGTTAAAGGTTCTGAACAGAACATCAGGTGAACATCTCTCTGGTCAACATGTTAAAGGTTCTGAACAGAACATCAGGTGAACATCTCTCTGGTCAACATGTTAAAGGTTCTGAACAGAACATCAGGTGAACATCTCTCTGGTCAACATGTTAAAGGTTCTGAACAGAACATCAGGTGAACATCATCTCTCTGGTCAACATGTTAAAGGTTCTGAACAGAACATCAGGTGAACATCTCTCTGGTCAACATGTTAAAGGTTCTGAACAGAACATCAGGTGAACATCTCTCTGGTCAACATGTTAAAGGTTCTGAACAGAACATCAGGTGAACATCATCTCTCTGGTCAACATGTTAAAGGTTCTGAACAGAACATCAGGTGAACATCATCTCTCTGGTCAACATGTTAAAGGTTCTGAACAGAACATCAGGTGAACATCTTCTCTCTGGTCAACATGTTAAAGGTTCTGAACAGAACATCAGGTGAACATCATCTCTCTGGTCAACATGTTAAAGGTTCTGAACAGAACATCAGGTGAACATCTTCTCTCTGGTCAACATGTTAAAGGTTCTGAACAGAACATCAGGTGAACATCTCTCTGGTCAACATGTTAAAGGTTCTGAACAGAACATCAGGTGAACATCTCTCTGGTCAACATGTTAAAGGTTCTGAACAGAACATCAGGTGAACATCATCTCTCTGGTCAACATGTTAAAGGTTCTGAACAGAACATCAGGTGAACATCTTCTCTCTGGTCAACATGTTAAAGGTTCTGAACAGAACATCAGGTGAACATCATCTCTGGTCAACATGTTAAAGGTTCTGAACAGAACATCAGGTGAACATCTCTCTGGTCAACATGTTAAAGGTTCTGAACAGAACATCAGGTGAACATCTCTCTGGTCAACATGTTAAAGGTTCTGAACAGAACATCAGGTGAACATCTCTCTCTGGTCAACATGTTAAAGGTTCTGAACAGAACATCAGGTGAACATCTCTCTGGTCAACATGTTAAAGGTTCTGAACAGAACATCAGGTGAACATCTCTCTCTGGTCAACATGTTAAAGGTTCTGAACAGAACATCAGGTGAACATCTCTCTGGTCAACATGTTAAAGGTTCTGAACAGAACATCAGGTGAACATCTCTCTGGTCAACATGTTAAAGGTTCTGAACAGAACATCAGGTGAACATCATCTCTCTGGTCAACATGTTAAAGGTTCTGAACAGAACATCAGGTGAACATCTTCTCTCTGGTCAACATGTTAAAGGTTCTGAACAGAACATCAGGTGAACATCTCTCTGGTCAACATGTTAAAGGTTCTGAACAGAACATCAGGTGAACATCTTCTCTCTGGTCAACATGTTAAAGGTTCTGAACAGAACATCAGGTGAACATCTCTCTGGTCAACATGTTAAAGGTTCTGAACAGAACATCAGGTGAACATCATCTCTCTGGTCAACATGTTAAAGGTTCTGAACAGAACATCAGGTGAACATCTCTCTGGTCAACATGTTAAAGGTTCTGAACAGAACATCAGGTGAACATCTCTCTGGTCAACATGTTAAAGGTTCTGAACAGAACATCAGGTGAACATCTCTCTTGGTCAACATGTTAAAGGTTCTGAACAGAACATCAGGTGAACATCTCTCTGGTCAACATGTTAAAGGTTCTGAACAGAACATCAGGTGAACATCATCTCTCTGGTCAACATGTTAAAGGTTCTGAACAGAACATCAGGTGAACATCTCTCTCTGGTCAACATGTTAAAGGTTCTGAACAGAACATCAGGTGAACATCATCTCTCTGGTCAACATGTTAAAGGTTCTGAACAGAACATCAGGTGAACATCTCTCTGGTCAACATGTTAAAGGTTCTGAACAGAACATCAGGTGAACATCTCTCTGGTCAACATGTTAAAGGTTCTGAACAGAACATCAGGTGAACATCTCTCTGGTCAACATGTTAAAGGTTCTGAACAGAACATCAGGTGAACATCTCTCTGGTCAACATGTTAAAGGTTCTGAACAGAACATCAGGTGAACATCATCTCTCTGGTCAACATGTTAAAGGTTCTGAACAGAACATCAGGTGAACATCTTCTCTCTGGTCAACATGTTAAAGGTTCTGAACAGAACATCAGGTGAACATCTCTCTGGTCAACATGTTAAAGGTTCTGAACAGAACATCAGGTGAACATCATCTCTCTGGTCAACATGTTAAAGGTTCTGAACAGAACATCAGGTGAACATCTCTCTCTGGTCAACATGTTAAAGGTTCTGAACAGAACATCAGGTGAACATCTTCTCTCTGGTCAACATGTTAAAGGTTCTGAACAGAACATCAGGTGAACATCTCTCTCTGGTCAACATGTTAAAGGTTCTGAACAGAACATCAGGTGAACATCATCTCTCTGGTCAACATGTTAAAGGTTCTGAACAGAACATCAGGTGAACATCATCTCTCTGGTCAACATGTTAAAGGTTCTGAACAGAACATCAGGTGAACATCTTCTCTCTGGTCAACATGTTAAAGGTTCTGAACAGAACATCAGGTGAACATCTCTCTCTGGTCAACATGTTAAAGGTTCTGAACAGAACATCAGGTGAACATCATCTCTCTGGTCAACATGTTAAAGGTTCTGAACAGAACATCAGGTGAACATCTCTCTGGTCAACATGTTAAAGGTTCTGAACAGAACATCAGGTGAACATCATCTCTCTGGTCAACATGTTAAAGGTTCTGAACAGAACATCAGGTGAACATCATCTCTCTGGTCAACATGTTAAAGGTTCTGAACAGAACATCAGGTGAACATCTCTCTGGTCAACATGTTAAAGGTTCTGAACAGAACATCAGGTGAACATCATCTCTCTGGTCAACATGTTAAAGGTTCTGAACAGAACATCAGGTGAACATCTCTCTGGTCAACATGTTAAAGGTTCTGAACAGAACATCAGGTGAACATCTCTCTGGTCAACATGTTAAAGGTTCTGAACAGAACATCAGGTGAACATCTCTCTGGTCAACATGTTAAAGGTTCTGAACAGAACATCAGGTGAACATCTCTCTGGTCAACATGTTAAAGGTTCTGAACAGAACATCAGGTGAACATCATCTCTCTGGTCAACATGTTAAAGGTTCTGAACAGAACATCAGGTGAACATCTCTCTCTGGTCAACATGTTAAAGGTTCTGAACAGAACATCAGGTGAACATCTCTCTGGTCAACATGTTAAAGGTTCTGAACAGAACATCAGGTGAACATCATCTCTCTGGTCAACATGTTAAAGGTTCTGAACAGAACATCAGGTGAACATCTCTCTGGTCAACATGTTAAAGGTTCTGAACAGAACATCAGGTGAACATCATCTCTCTGGTCAACATGTTAAAGGTTCTGAACAGAACATCAGGTGAACATCTCTCTCTGGTCAACATGTTAAAGGTTCTGAACAGAACATCAGGTGAACATCTCTCTGGTCAACATGTTAAAGGTTCTGAACAGAACATCAGGTGAACATCTCTCTGGTCAACATGTTAAAGGTTCTGAACAGAACATCAGGTGAACATCTCTCTGGTCAACATGTTAAAGGTTCTGAACAGAACATCAGGTGAACATCTCTCTCTGGTCAACATGTTAAAGGTTCTGAACAGAACATCAGGTGAACATCTCTCTGGTCAACATGTTAAAGGTTCTGAACAGAACATCAGGTGAACATCTCTCTCTGGTCAACATGTTAAAGGTTCTGAACAGAACATCAGGTGAACATCATCTCTCTGGTCAACATGTTAAAGGTTCTGAACAGAACATCAGGTGAACATCTCTCTGGTCAACATGTTAAAGGTTCTGAACAGAACATCAGGTGAACATCTCTCTCTGGTCAACATGTTAAAGGTTCTGAACAGAACATCAGGTGAACATCTCTCTGGTCAACATGTTAAAGGTTCTGAACAGAACATCAGGTGAACATCTCTCTCTGGTCAACATGTTAAAGGTTCTGAACAGAACATCAGGTGAACATCTCTCTGGTCAACATGTTAAAGGTTCTGAACAGAACATCAGGTGAACATCTCTCTGGTCAACATGTTAAAGGTTCTGAACAGAACATCAGGTGAACATCTCTCTGGTCAACATGTTAAAGGTTCTGAACAGAACATCAGGTGAACATCATCTCTCTGGTCAACATGTTAAAGGTTCTGAACAGAACATCAGGTGAACATCTCTCTGGTCAACATGTTAAAGGTTCTGAACAGAACATCAGGTGAACATCTCTCTGGTCAACATGTTAAAGGTTCTGAACAGAACATCAGGTGAACATCTCTCTGGTCAACATGTTAAAGGTTCTGAACAGAACATCAGGTGAACATCTCTCTCGGTCAACATGTTAAAGGTTCTGAACAGAACATCAGGTGAACATCTCTCTGGTCAACATGTTAAAGGTTCTGAACAGAACATCAGGTGAACATCATCTCTCTGGTCAACATGTTAAAGGTTCTGAACAGAACATCAGGTGAACATCTCTCTGGTCAACATGTTAAAGGTTCTGAACAGAACATCAGGTGAACATCTCTCTGGTCAACATGTTAAAGGTTCTGAACAGAACATCAGGTGAACATCTCTCTGGTCAACATGTTAAAGGTTCTGAACAGAACATCAGGTGAACATCTCTCTGGTCAACATGTTAAAGGTTCTGAACAGAACATCAGGTGAACATCATCTCTCTGGTCAACATGTTAAAGGTTCTGAACAGAACATCAGGTGAACATCTCTCTGGTCAACATGTTAAAGGTTCTGAACAGAACATCAGGTGAACATCTCTCTGGTCAACATGTTAAAGGTTCTGAACAGAACATCAGGTGAACATCTCTCTCTGGTCAACATGTTAAAGGTTCTGAACAGAACATCAGGTGAACATCATCTCTCTGGTCAACATGTTAAAGGTTCTGAACAGAACATCAGGTGAACATCATCTCTCTGGTCAACATGTTAAAGGTTCTGAACAGAACATCAGGTGAACATCATCTCTCTGGTCAACATGTTAAAGGTTCTGAACAGAACATCAGGTGAACATCATCTCTCTGGTCAACATGTTAAAGGTTCTGAACAGAACATCAGGTGAACATCTCTCTGGTCAACATGTTAAAGGTTCTGAACAGAACATCAGGTGAACATCATCTCTCTGGTCAACATGTTAAAGGTTCTGAACAGAACATCAGGTGAACATCATCTCTGGTCAACATGTTAAAGGTTCTGAACAGAACATCAGGTGAACATCATCTCTCTGGTCA
>NW_028171225.1:0-7500 GCF_963971535.1 Notolepis coatsorum
AATAAAGAAAAAATAATGAAAGAAAGTTTTTTGTGTGCAGTGGGGGAACTTCTGGCGTGGCCCGGGGGGGGGGGGGGGGGGGGGGGGGGGGGGGGGAGGACACACACCTGACCTTCACACACACAGGGAGACACACACACACACACACAGGGAGACACACACACACACACACACACACAGGGAGACACACACACACACACACACAGAGACACACACACACACACACACATGGAGACACACACACACAGGGAGACACACACACACACACACACACACACACACACACACACACACACAGGGAGACACACACACACACACACACAGGGAGACACACACACACAAGGAGACACACACACACACACACGGAGACACACACACACACACACACGGAGACACACACACACACACATGGAGACACACACACACACACACACACACACAGGGAGACACACACACACAGGGAGACACACACACACACACACGGAGACACACACACACACAGGGAGACACACACAGGGAGACACACACACACAGAGAGACACACACATACACACACAGGGAGACACAGATACACACAGGGAGACACACACACACACACAGGGAGACACGCACACACACACACACAAAGACAAACAGACATACACACACACACACACACAAACACACACACATGCAGGCAGGGAGACATACACACACACACACACACACACACACACACACAAAGACAGACAGGCAGAGACAGACAGACAGACATACACACATACACACACACACACCACACAGGCAGAGACACACACACACACACACACAAAGACAGACAGGCAGAGACAGACAGACATACACACACACACACACAAAGACAGGCAGGCAGAGACAGACAGACAGACATACACACACACACACACACACACACACAGGCAGAGACACACACACACACACACACACACACACACAAAGACAGACAGGCAGAGACAGACAGACAGACATACACACACACACACACACACACACACACACACACACACACAGGCAGAGACACACACACACACACACACACACACAAAGACAGACAGGCAGAGACAGACAGACATACATACACACACACACACAAAGGCAGAGAGGGACACACACACACACAAAAAGACACACACACAGAAGTACACTATCTCAAACATGAATGGTTGCTTGTAAACATTATAACAATAACAAGAATCCTCATGAAATTAAGAATCAATATTAGATGATGATGTAGATTGTTAGATCAACAGGGAGCAGGTAGAGACAGAACCTGCTGTATAATATGTATATCTCCCTCTCCTCCCCCCTCTCTCTCCTCCCCCCTCCCCCTCTCCGTCGCTCTCCTCCCCCCCTCCCCGTCGCTCTCCTCCCCCCATCCACGGAGGAGAGAGAACAAGCTAAAAGCACAATCATGCCCCAACATTAAATTAAACGGATGAATTAAATTAAAAGCGAAAAAGGCCCCAGGAGTTTTATTACTTACTAATGTTTGAGCCGTTAACTCAGATTCTATTACTAAAATATGCATAATTAACGACTGGTGGGTCTTATTACGCGGAAGCGAGAGGATTTCGTCGCCAGGCGTCTCCTTGTTGACTCTCTCTCTCTCTCGCTGGTGGAGTTCTGGTGGAGTTGGGCTGGGCCAGCAGAACCTCCTGGTGATCCAGCAGAACCTCTGGTGATCCAGAAGATCCTCCTCGTGATCCAGGACCGTTTAACTCAATCAGCGCCAGGCCCGAGGAAAGTCGGGTTAACTCGCGGACCGTTCGGCGTCACACCAGAGTATAGTCGGGTTTTCATCGTTATTTATTTTATCCGATATTCCCGTTCATTACAGGCACACGGACATCTGGGTTAACATGGGAATAATCATCCTGAGGATGCCAAAGTGCAATACCGCCGCATCCACCCAGGTGGCAGTATCGAGCACCCTTTGAAACATTATATCTTGGCCTGTGCGTCGATCAATAGTCTCCAGTCGGATTTTTCTTTGTCGCGCAAGGGGAGCGGTTGTCCCGATCGGATTGAGAAGCGTGAAATGCTCCCAGTCCCGGTGCATGATGATGTGTGGCGGATAATGTTGGCGACACGATCGACACCAATACTGGGACTTGTGATCAGATAATTGGAATATTCTTTTTGGGGTATCTTGGGGTATCTCCTAGTGAAGGTAAGGCCTATATGGTATCAATCCTGCTGTGATCCAACCATGACTTCACTTCGATCACAACATTTGTGTGTAACGTTATCCCACAACGTGTGCCGTTGGTGACGATCAAAGCATCAAAAACCACCCCCCCCCCCCACCCTTTCATGCATTCATGATGAAACATAATACCGATAATATAGATCTGATTTAGGGCGGCTGGTGGCGCAGCGGACAAGGCGCTCGTCGCCAACGCAAGAGACACTGGTATCGAATCCAGCTGTCAGCGTTGCTTCCGGCTTGGCCGGCCGTCATACTGGCTCGATTTGGCAGAGCCAGCGGGAGGGGAAACCGGTGGGTGGGTCCGGGTCGTTGTGGACAGCGACTCCTACAGTTCGGTCGGGGCGCCTGCACAGCGAGGGAAGGATCTAAGAGAGGTAGTGTGACCTTCCACACGTTACACTCTCTCAGGGAGAGTCCACGCTGCCAAGTGGTGGGCTGGGATGTGTCGGAGGAAGCATGTGATAGTCTCCGCCCTCCCAGACCGATGGTAGGGGGTAAGAGTGCGCAACGACCAGGAAGGGGATTGGGAATTGGCATAACGACTAACATTGGGAGGGGAGAAAAACGGAAAAAGAAGGAGGAAAAAGATCATTAAAAAAAAATATATATATATATATATAGATCTGATTTGAAATAGTAGCGTGTACAGGCGAGAAACGGCAACGTCTTTAGTGAAATGCACGTATTGCTGCATAGCATAGTTTTCTGGGATTAGACCACGGTATAAAACGGGAATGTATGGATGAAAGAATTATTTCTTTAACACATATTGAACGATAGATAGTCGATGTCAAATGGGCCATAGTATTGTATCCATAGCTATAATATAGAATATAGTTATAGCTCTGCAAACACCGCCACGTATTCCTATACTTTAGAGATTGGCGTGGTAAGTACAAACGATGCTCAACTGCGTGGCGTCAATTGAGTTAAAGGGGAACTCCACTTTTTTTGGAAATTAGCTTATTTAACATCTTCCTGGAGTTAGACAAGAAGATGCATACCTTTTTTGTCTCTGTGCGTGCATTTTAGCTTTGGGAATAGACGCTCCGTTAGCATAGCTTAGCTTCATCACTGGAAGTGAGGCAGGACAGTAGCCTTACAGTGCCTTACAGTGTATTGCAAGGTCTGACATTGACCAAACTTGATATGCATGACCTTGGTGGGCTCTAGGTCAACTCCTGAAAAGGGGGTCAATGTCAGACCTTGCAATCAAAAGTTAGGGGGCGCACTGAAATTATGGCAAGGGTTATTAGCCCCCTAACTTTTGATTGCAAAGTCTGACATTGACCCCCTTTTCAGGAGTTGACCTAGAGCCCACCAAGGTCATGCATATCAAGTTTGGTCAATGTCAGACCTTGCAATACACTGTAAGGCACTGTAAGGCTACTGTCCTGCCTCACTTCCAGTGATGAAGCTAAGCTATGCTAACGGAGCGTCTATTCCCAAAGCTAAAATGCACGCACAGAGACAAAAAAGGTATGCATCTTCTTGTCTAACTCCAGGGAAGATGTTAAATAAGCTAATTTCCAAAAAAGTGGAGTTCCCCTTTAAGGGCTTTAGGACACGCCGGCTGTCAGTTCACTTGTTATTGTCAACATTATGAAAAGAACTAATACCCTGCATTCTCCTACTAAAGGGCCTGATCCATCCAGTCACCAGAGTGGAGCTATGTCCACAAGTCAGTGTATAAACTGTGTATATTATTAAGTTTATCACAGTGTATAAACTGTATATTATTAAGTTTATCACAGTGTATAAACTGTATATTATTAAGTTTATCACAGTGTATAAACTGTGTATATTATTAAGTTTATCACAGTGTATAAACTATTAAGTGTATCACTGTGTATAAACTGTGTATATTATTAGGTTTATCACAGTGTATAAACTGTGTATATTATTAAGTTTATCACAGTGTATAAACTGTATATTATTAAGTTTATCACTGTGTATAAACTGTGTATATTATTAAGTTTATCACAGTGTATAAACTGTGTATATTATTAAGTTTATCACAGTGTATAAACTGTATATTATTAAGTGTATCACAGTGTATAAACTGTGTATATTATTAAGTTTATCAGTGTATAAACTGTATATTATTAAGTTTATCAGTGTATAAACTGTGTATATTATTAAGTTTATCACAGTGTATAAACTGTATATTATTAAGTTTATCACAGTGTATAAACTGTGTATATTATTAAGTTTATCAGTGTATAAACTGTGTATATTATTAAGTTTATCACAGTGTATAAACTGTATATTATTAAGTTTATCACAGTGTATAAACTGTATATTATTAAGTTTATCACTGTGTATAAACTGTATATTATTAAGTTTATCACAGTGTATAAACTGTATATTATTAAGTTTATCACAGTGTATAAACTGTGTATATTATTAAGTTTATCACAGTGTATAAACTGTATATTATTAAGTGTATCACTGTGTATAAACTGTGTATATTATTAAGTTTATCACAGTGTATAAACTGTGTATATTATTAAGTTTATCACAGTGTATAAACTGTATATTATTAAGTTTATCACAGTGTATAAACTGTGTATATTATTAAGTTTATCACAGTGTATAAACTGTGTATATTATTAAGTTTATCACAGTGTATAAACTGTGTATATTATTAAGTGTATCACTGTGTATAAACTGTGTATATTATTAAGTTTATCACAGTGTATAAACTGTGTATATTATTAAGTGTATCACTGTCTATAAACTGTGTATATTATTAAGTGTATCACTGTGTATAAACTGTATATTATTAAGTTTATCACTGTGTATAAACTGTGTATATTATTAAGTTTATCACAGTGTATAAACTGTATATTATTAAGTTTATCACTGTGTATAAACTGTGTATATTATTAAGTTTATCACAGTGTATAAACTGTGTATATTATTAAGTTTATCACAGTGTATAAACTGTATATTATTAAGTTTATCACAGTGTATAAACTGTATATTATTAAGTTTATCACAGTGTATAAACTGTGTATATTATTAAGTTTATCAGTGTGTATAAAGTGTGTATATTATTAAGTTTATCACAGTGTATAAACTGTATATTATTAAGTTTATCACAGTGTATAAACTGTATATTATTAAGTTTATCGCAGTGTATAAACTGTGTATATTATTAAGTTTATCACTGTCTATAAACTGTGTATATTATTAAGTGTATCACTGTGTATAAACTGTATATTATTAAGTTTATCACTGTGTATAAACTGTGTATATTATTAAGTTTATCACTGTGTATAAACTGTATATTATTAAGTTTATCACTGTGTATAAACTGTGTATATTATTAAGTTTATCACAGTGTATAAACTGTGTATATTATTAAGTTTATCACAGTGTATAAACTGTATATTATTAAGTTTATCACAGTGTATAAACTGTATATTATTAAGTTTATCACAGTGTATAAACTGTGTATATTATTAAGTTTATCAGTGTGTATAAAGTGTGTATATTATTAAGTTTATCACAGTGTATAAACTGTATATTATTAAGTTTATCACAGTGTATAAACTGTGTATATTATTAAGTTTATCACAGTGTATAAACTGTGTATATTATTAAGTTTATCACAGTGTATAAACTGTATATTATTAAGTTTATCACAGTGTATAAACTGTATATTATTAAGTTTATCACAGTGTATAAACTGTGTATATTATTAAGTTTATCACAGTGTATAAACTGTATATTATTAAGTTTATCACAGTGTATAAACTGTGTATATTATTAAGTTTATCACAGTGTATAAACTGTATATTATTAAGTTTATCACAGTGTATAAACTGTGTATATTATTAGGTTTATCACAGTGTATAAACTGTATATTATTAAGTTTATCACTGTGTATAAACTGTATATTATTAAGTTTATCACTGTGTATAAACTGTGTATATTATTAAGTTTATCACAGTGTATAAACTGTATATTATTAAGTTTATCACAGTGTATAAACTGTATATTATTAAGTGTATCACAGTGTATAAACTGTGTATATTATTAAGTTTATCAGTGTATAAACTGTATATTATTAAGTTTATCAGTGTATAAACTGTGTATATTATTAAGTTTATCACAGTGTATAAACTGTATATTATTAAGTTTATCACAGTGTATAAACTGTGTATATTATTAAGTTTATCAGTGTATAAACTGTATATTATTAAGTTTATCACAGTGTATAAACTGTGTATATTATTAAGTTTATCACAGTGTATAAACTGTATATTATTAAGTTTATCACAGTGTATAAACTGTGTATATTATTAAGTTTATCACAGTGTATAAACTGTATATTATTAAGTTTATCACTGTGTATAAACTGTATATTATTAAGTTTATCACAGTGTATAAACTGTGTATATTATTAGGTTTATCACAGTGTATAAACTGTGTATATTATTAGGTTTATCACAGTGTATAAACTGTGTATATTATTAAGTTTATCACAGTGTATAAACTGTGTATATTATTAAGTTTATCACAGTGTATAAACTGTGTATATTATTAAGTTTATCACAGTGTATAAACTGTGTATATTATTAAGTTTATCACAGTGTATAAACTGTATATTATTAAGTTTATCACAGTGTATAAACTGTGTATATTATTAAGTTTATCACAGTGTATAAACTGTATATTATTAAGTTTATCACAGTGTATAAACTGTGTATATTATTAAGTTTATCACAGTGTATAAACTGTATATTATTAAGTTTATCACAGTGTATAAACTGTGTATATTATTAAGTTTATCACAGTGTATAAACTGTATATTATTAAGTTTATCACTGTGTATAAACTGTATATTATTAAGTTTATCACTGTGTATAAACTGTGTATATTATTAAGTTTATCACAGTGTATAAACTGTATATTATTAAGTTTATCACAGTGTATAAACTGTATATTATTAAGTGTATCACAGTGTATAAACTGTGTATATTATTAAGTTTATCAGTGTATAAACTGTATATTATTAAGTTTATCAGTGTATAAACTGTGTATATTATTAAGTTTATCACAGTGTATAAACTGTATATTATTAAGTTTATCACAGTGTATAAACTGTGTATATTATTAAGTTTATCACAGTGTATAAACTGTATATTATTAAGTTTATCACAGTGTATAAACTGTGTATATTATTAAGTTTATCACAGTGTATAAACTGTATATTATTAAGTTTATCACAGTGTATAAACTGTGTATATTATTAAGTTTATCAC
>NW_028171225.1:12500-22500 GCF_963971535.1 Notolepis coatsorum
TTGTGTTGTACTGTGTTGTGTTGTACTGTGTTGTGTTGTACTGTGTTGTGTTGTACTGTGTTGTGTTGTACTGTGTTGTGTTGTACTGTGTTGTGTTGTGTTGTGTTGTGTTGTACTGTGTTGTGTTGTGTTGTGTTGTACTGTGTTGTGTTGTGTTGTACTGTGTTGTGTTGTGTTGTACTGTGTTGTACTGTGTTGCGTTGTACTGTGTTGTGTTGTACTGTGTTGTGTTGTACTGTGTTGTGTTGTACTGTGTTGTGTTGTGTTGTACTGTGTTGTACTGTGTTGTGTTGTACTGTGTTGTGTTGTACTGTGTTGTGTTGTACTGTGTTGTGTTGTACTGTGTTGTACTGTGTTGTGTTGTACTGTGTTGTGTTGTGTTGTACTGTGTTGTGTTGTGTTGTACTGTGTTGTACTGTGTTGTGTTATACTGTGTTGTGTTGTGTTGTACTGTGTTGTGTTGTACTGTGTTGTGTTGTGTTGTACTGTGTTGTACTGTGTTGTGTTGTACTGTGTTGTGTTGTGTTGTACTGTGTTGTGTTGTGTTGTACTGTGTTGTGTTGTGTTGTACTGTGTTGTACTGTGTTGTGTTGTACTGTGTTGTGTTGTGTTGTACTGTGTTGGGTTGTGTTGTACTGTGTTGTGTTGTGTTGTACTGTGTTGTGTTGTACTGTGTTGTGTTGTACTGTGTTGTGTTGTACTGTGTTGTGTTGTGTTGTACTGTGTTGTGTGGTGTTGTACTGTGTTGTGTTGTACTGTGTTGTGTTGTGTTGTACTGTGTTGTGTTGTGTTGTACTGTGTTGTGTTGTATTGTACTGTGTTGTGTTGTACTGTGTTGTGTTGTATTGTACTGTGTTGTGTGGTGTTGTACTGTGTTGTGTTGTACTGTGTTGTGTTGTGTTGTACTGTGTTGTGTTGTATTGTACTGTGTTGTGTTGTATTGTACTGTGTTGTGTTGTACTGTGTTGTGTTGTGTTGTACTGTGTTGTGTTGTACTGTGTTGTGTTGTACTGTGTTGTGTTGTGTTGTGCTGTGTTGTGTTGTACTGTGTTGTGTTGTACTGTGTTGTGTTGTATTGTACTGTGTTGTGTTGTATTGTACTGTGTTGTGTTGTACTGTGTTGTACTGTGTTGTACTGTGTTGTGTTGTGTTGTACTGTGTTGTGTTGTGTTGTACTGTGTTGTGTTGTACTGTGTTGTGTTGTGTTGTACTGTGTTGTGCTGTACTGTGTTGTGTTGTGTTGTACTGTGTTGTGTTGTACCGTGTTGTGTTGTACTGTGTTGTGTTGTACTGTGTTGTGTTGTACTGTGTTGTACTGTGTTGTACTGTGTTGTGTTGTACTGTGTTGTGTTGTGTTGTGCTGTGTTGTGTTGTACTGTGTTGTGTTGTACTGTGTTGTGTTGTACTGTGTTGTGTTGTATTGTACTGTGTTGTGTTGTATTGTACTGTGTTGTGTTGTACTGTGTTGTGTTGTATTGTACTGTGTTGTGCTGTGTTGTGTTGTGTTGTGTTGTACTGTGTTGTGTTGTGTTGTACTGTGTTGTGCTGTGTTGTGTTGTGTTGTGTTGTACTGTGTTGTGTTGTACTGTGTTGTGTTGTACTGTGTTGTGTTGTGTTGTGCTGTGTTGTGTTGTACTGTGTTGTGTTGTACTGTGTTGTACTGTGTTGTGTTGTGTTGTACTGTGTTGTGTTGTGTGGTGTTGTACTGTGTTGTGTTGTGTTGTACTGTGTTGTGTTGTACTGTGTTGTGTTGTACTGTGTTGTACTGTGTTGTGTTGTACTGTGTTGTGTTGTGTTGTGTTGTACTGTGTTGTGTTGTACTGTGTTGTGTTGTACTGTGTTGTACTGTGTTGTGTTGTGTTGTACTGTGTTGTGTTGTGTTGTACTGTGTTGTGTTGTACTGTGTTGTGTTGTACTGTGTTGTACTGTGTTGTGTTGTACTGTGTTGTACTGTGTTGTGTTGTACTGTGTTGTGTTGTACTGTGTTGTACTGTGTTGTGTTGTGTTGTACTGTGTTGTGTTGTACTGTGTTGTGTTGTACTGTGTTGTGTTGTGTTGTACTGTGTTGTGTTGTGTTGTACTGTGTTGTGTTGTGTTGTGTTGTACTGTGTTGTGTTGTGTTGTGTTGTACTGTGTTGTGTTGTGTTGTACTGTGTTGTGTTGTAGTGTTGTGTTGTACTGTGTTGTGTTGTGTTGTACTGTGTTATGTTGTGTTGTGTTGTGTTGTGCTGTGTTGTGTTGTGTTGTACTGTGTTGTACTGTGTTGTGTTGTGTTGTGTTGTACTGTGTTGTGCTGTGTTGTGTTGTGTTGTACTGTGTTGTGTTGTGTTGTACTGTGTTGTGTTGTACTGTGTTGTGTTGTACTGTGTTGTGTTGTACTGTGTTGTGTTGTGCTGTGTTGTGTTGTACTGTGTTGTGTTGTGTTGTGTTGTACTGTGTTGTGTTGTATTGTACTGTGTTGTGTTGTGTTGTGTTGTACTGTGTTGTGTTGTGTTGTGTTGTACTGTGTTGTGTTGTGTTGTACTGTGTTGTGTTGTGTTGTGTTGTGTTGTACTGTGTTGTGTTGTACTGTGTTGTGTTGTGTTGTACTGTGTTGTGTTGTACTGTGTTGTGTTGTGTTGTGTTGTACTGTGTTGTGTTGTACTGTGTTGTGTTGTACTGTGTTGTGTTGTACTGTGTTGTGTTGTGTTGTACTGTGTTGTGTTGTGTTGTACTGTGTTGTGTTGTACTGTGTTGTGTTGTGTTGTACTGTGTTGTGTTGTACTGTGTTGTGTTGTGTTGTACTGTGTTGTGTTGTGTTGTACTGTGTTGTGTTGTGTTGTACTGTGTTGTACTGTGTTGTGTTGTGTTGTACTGTGTTGTGTTGTGTTGTACTGTGTTGTGTTGTGTTGTACTGTGTTGTGTTGTACTGTGTTGTGTTGTGTTGTACTGTGTTGTGTTGTGTTGTACTGTGTTGTGTTGTACTGTGTTGTACTGTGTTGTGTTGTGTTGTACTGTGTTGTGTTGTGTTGTACTGTGTTGTGTTGTACTGTGTTGTGTTGTGTTGTACTGTGTTGTACTGTGTTGTGTTGTGTTGTACTGTGTTGTGTTGTACTGTGTTGTGTTGTGTTGTACTGTGTTGTGTTGTAATGTGTTGTGTTGTACTGTGTTGTACTGTGTTGTACTGTGTTGTACTGTGTTGTGTTGTACTGTGTTGTGTTGTGTTGTACTGTGTTGTGTTGTACTGTGTTGTACTGTGTTGTGTTGTGTTGTACTGTGTTGTGTTGTACTGTGTTGTACTGTGTTGTGTTGTACTGTGTTGTGTTGTGTTGTACTGTGTTGTGTTGTACTGTGTTGTGTTGTACTGTGTTGTGTTGTGTTGTACTGTGTTGTGTTGTACTGTGTTGTGTTGTGTTGTGTTGTACTGTGTTGTGTTGTACTGTGTTGTACTGTGTTGTGTTGTACTGTGTTGTGTTGTACTGTGTTGTGTTGTACTGTGTTGTACTGTGTTGTGTTGTATTGTACTGTGTTGTGCTGTACTGTGTTGTGTTGTGTTGTACTGTGTTGTGTTGTACTGTGTTGTGTTGTGTTGTACTGTGTTGTGTTGTACTGTGTTGTGTTGTGTTGTACTGTGTTGTGTTGTACTGTGTTGTGTTGTACTATGTTGTGTTGTGTTGTACTGTGTTGTGTTGTACTGTGTTGTACTGTGTTGTGTTGTGTTGTGTTGTACTGTGTTGTATTGTACTGTGTTGTGCTGTACTGTGTTGTGTTGTGTTGTACTGTGTTGTGTTGTACTGTGTTGTACTGTGTTGTACTGTGTTGTGTTGTGTTGTACTGTGTTGTGTTGTGTTGTACTGTGTTGTGTTGTACTGTGTTGTGTTGTGTTGTACTGTGTTGTGCTGTACTGTGTTGTGTTGTGTTGTACTGTGTTGTGTTGTACTGTGTTGTGTTGTACTGTGTTGTGTTGTACTGTGTTGTGTTGTACTGTGTTGTGTTGTACTGTGTTGTACTGTGTTGTACTGTGTTGTGTTGTGTTGTACTGTGTTGTGTTGTACTGTGTTGTGTTGTACTGTGTTGTGTTGTACTGTGTTGTGTTGTACTGTGTTGTACTGTGTTGTACTGTGTTGTGTTGTGTTGTACTGTGTTGTGTTGTACTGTGTTGTGTTGTACTGTGTTGTGTTGTGTTGTACTGTGTTGTGTTGTACTGTGTTGTGTTGTGTTGTACTGTGTTGTGTTGTACTGTGTTGTGTTGTACTATGTTGTGTTGTGTTGTACTGTGTTGTGTTGTACTGTGTTGTACTGTGTTGTGTTGTGTTGTACTGTGTTGTGTTGTACTGTGTTGTGCTGTACTGTGTTGTGTTGTGTTGTACTGTGTTGTACTGTGTTGTGTTGTACTGTGTTGTACTGTGTTGTGTTGTACTGTGTTGTACTGTGTTGTGTTGTACTGTATTGTGTTGTGTTGTACTGTGTTGTGTTGTACTGTGTTGTGTTGTGTTGTACTGTGTTGTGCTGTACTGTGTTGTGTTGTGTTGTACTGTGTTGTGTTGTACTGTGTTGTGTTGTGTTGTACTGTGTTGTGTTGTACTGTGTTGTGTTGTGTTGTGTTGTACTGTGTTGTGTTGTGTTGTACTGTGTTGTACTGTGTTGTGTTGTACTGTGTTGTGTTGTGTTGTACTGTGTTGTGTTGTGTTGTACTGTGTTGTACTGTGTTGTGTTGTACTGTGTTGTGTTGTACTGTGTTGTGTTGTGTTGTACTGTGTTGTGTTGTGTTGTGTTGTACTGTGTTGTGTTGTACTGTGTTGTGTTGTACTGTGTTGTGTTGTGTTGTACTGTGTTGTGTTGTGTTGTACTGTGTTGTGTTGTACTGTGTTGTGTTGTGTTGTACTGTGTTGTGTTGTACTGTGTTGTGTTGTGTTGTACTGTGGTGTGTTGTGTTGTGTTGTACTGTGTTGTGTTGTACTGTGTTGTGTTGTACTGTACTGTGTTGTACTGTGTACTAGTACTGTGTTGTGTTGTACTGTGTGTGTGTGTGTGTGTGTGTGTGTGTGTGTGTGTGTGTGTGTGTGTGTGTGTGTGTGTGTGTGTGTGTGTGTGTGTGTGTGTGTGTGTGTGTCTCTGGAGACAGTCGTCATCTGACTTATTTAACAGTGTGTTTTCTATCATATCTGAAAAATGAAAAGCTGATTTGGTAAATATTTCACGACGTCCTCGTCTTCCTCTGCTCCCCCGTGCGTAGGAGAGGGAGGGAGGGAGGGGGAGAGAGAGAGAGAGGGATGGAGAGAGAGAGAGAGAGAGAGAGAGAGAGAGAGAGAGAGAGAGAGAGAGAGAGAGAGAGAGAGAGAGAGAGAGAGAGAGAGAGAGAGAGAGAGATGGGGGGATGACAGGAGGGAGGGAGGAAAGGAGGGCTGGGAGGAGGAGAGGGAATAGGAAGAAGCAACTCTCCTGGTCCTTAACCCCAATTCTAGGACGTGTGCGGGGAGACACACATACATACGCACGCACACGCGCACACACACACACACACACACACACACACACACACACACACACACACACACACACACACACACACACACACACAGAAGACCATGTGAGAGAGCACACAAACACACACAAATAAGCAAATAGGAAAACTAAAAACACAACCACTGTTCAGAAGCATCAGAAGATGTCATGGCAACATGATAACCGTCAGATCAAAGTGTGGATGTCATGATTCTCCAATCTCTGTGTGTGTATAGCAGGTGTGTAGTGTGCATTATGTGTAGTAGTTGTGTAGTGTGCAGTAGTAGTTGTGTAGTGTGTGTAGTAGTAGTTGTGTAGTGTGCAGTGTGTGTAGTAGTAGGTGTGTAGTGTGCAGTGTGTGCAGTAGTAGGTGTGTAGTGTGCAGTGTGTGTAGTAGTAGTTGTGTAGTGTGCAGTAGTAGGTGTGTAGTGTGCATTATGTGTAGTCAGGGGGCGAAATTTAAGCCCGCCGCCCGCCATTGGCGCTCAGTTTTTACGTTTGGCGCTTGCCACTGAGAGGTCTGCCCGCCGTGTGGCGTGTAGTTCGATACTCTTATTTTGAAAATCTGTGCGGGTCTCATTTCCGCTCCAAACGCAGTTCCAGTCATAATATCGATGGCTCCGGCAGTTAGCAACATTCGGTTCGTATGATACTCTTATTTTGAAACAAACCGTGGCAACGAGTCATATCCGCCCAGCCCTGCAGCGGGATACTATTGGCTTCTGCTCGTATCAACACAGAGGCAGTCTGCTCTAGTCTAGAGCGGACCTCCATGAGCTACCGTTACTGTTTAAACAATGACCCAGTCAACTATTCACTTTTAGTTTAATACATGACGAGGCATTGTCTAACGGTATCTAGCTGGCTAGCTACTGATAGCTGCTGATATCAACAAATGCTCCAGCAATAGTCGACTCGAGTGCATAATACCTCCGTTCCCTTGTTAGCTAGCTCACGTTAGCTAGCTCACGTTAGCTAGCTCACGTTAGCTAGCTCACGTTAGATCTATATGTCCCAGTAAACTAAATTGTCTTAACGTTATCTAGCGGGCTAGCAGTAGCTACAGATAGCTCCTGATATCAATGTCTTATAACATTGATTCAATGCGTATTCTAGCTGAGGGCTTGATGAATGTGATTTGACCAATAGGGTCCAGCTGCAGCGCCGGAGAATCCTTGCATGCTGAATGTAGAGTATTAGTATAGGGTCCCGCTGCAGCACAGGAGAATCCTTTTTGGAGCTGGAGGCTACTCAAGTATACACAGACAGTGGAGCTGTTTGCAGATAGCGAGCATTTTGACTTATTGCGTGGTGGCGATGTCTCGCAGATAATACAACTACAAGTATGATTATAATATATATTTTATTTAAAAATGTTTTTTTTATATAAAATATATATATATATATTTTTTTTTAATCAAAAGAAATTTGGCAGGTAAGAAATATGCTTGGCGGGTAGATTCTTCCCATCTACCCGCCACTGACTGGTGAGTCAAAAAGTTTATTTCGCTCCCTGTGTGTAGTAGTTGTGTAGTGTGCATTATGTGTAGTAGTTGTGTAGTGTGCAATGTGTGCAGTAGTTGTGTAGTGTGCAGTGTGTGTAGTAGTAGTTGTGTAGTGTGCAGTGTGTGTAGTAGTTGTGTAGTGTGCAGTGTGTGCAGTAGTAGTTGTGTAGTGTGCAGTGTGTGTAGTAGTAGCTGTGTAGTGTGCAGTAGTAGTTGTGTAGTGTGCAGTGTGGGTAGTAGTTGTGTAGTGTGCAGTGTGTGCAGTAGTAGTTGTGTAGTGTGCAGTGTGTGTAGTAGTAGTTGTGTAGTGTGCAGTAGTAGTTGTGTAGTGTGCAGTGTGTGCAGTAGTAGTTGTGTAGTGTGCAGTGTGTGTAGTAGTAGGTGTGCAGTGTGTGCAGTAGTAGTTGTGTAGTGTGCAGTGTGTGTAGTAGTAGTTGTGTAGTGTGCAGTAGTAGTTGTGTAGTGTGCAGTAGTAGTTGTGTAGTGTGCAGTGTGTGCAGTAGTAGTTGTGTAGTGTGACTTGTCCTGCCATGACATCACAACGGCACGCTAACAACTGTGGTGCATTTCCTGTCCTGCAGAAGTGTTTGCATGGACAGATCAAAACACCAGCGCAGTATGAATTCATAATAACTCCGGAGACACTTGTGCCCTCGTGTTTATTAAGAATGCATAGCTCTGCCCTGCTGTTTTCATCAGTCAATACAATATTTCTTGACAGATCAAAACACAGACGCAGAGTCATGAATAATATTGCGATGCTGAAGAATTTCCCAGAAAACAGCTAATTCACGAAGAAAAAAAAGACATCGCGATCGACTCATAAAGTTGTATTAACACGTTGGATGCCAGCGACGCGTGTTGTCGTTAGTTCATGCCGCCAGTTGAGTGCCGGCAACGCTATATAGCGTTTGTTTGTCGTATTTTTTTTTTATTGGCGATTTGAATTCATATTTCATCAATCGAGCCTCACGCTAGTGTTGCAGAGTCTCTCTGAGCTCAATTGGGAAGATACCGCCCCCTATCGTCTCTCCCTGTGTAACTGCACCCCATTAGTTTAGACTGATGAAGGGGGGGGGGGAGGTAAGGAATCTATTTTACCAGTCTTAGGATAATCTGAGCTTTTTTCACAGATATATCAACGTGTCCCGTGTGTGTGTGTGTGTGTGCTCGCTGATCAGGAAATGAGAATATATTTTTCAGATCGCTTCTATAGCGTGCATAAGTATACATATACTATCGATAATCTAGCGTTTATTTGAAAACTATTCATAAATAGGCCGACAAATGACTTTTTTGTGTATGCCAGAATATTTCAGTAAATGCCGTTTATCACAGAATCTATATATTTTCCTGAAAGACGAGGGCTTTTCAAAATGCTATAAAACGGAAATGAACCGGTTAAAAAACAATCCGTTTCGACAATGTTGACTGCAAACAAGTCATTGATAAGTGACGGGCAGATTAGACACATAGCCATAATTTAAGAGAGAGGTTAATGCGTTCACAACGCTATCATTGAAGTGGGTGCTGGCATTTAACCATGCTTTACCATGTTCACCAGTGGTAATCAAAGTGTTAAGATCCCCGAAAAAACAACAGACTCATTGACTTTGTGATATCGGCAAATATTGTATCGTTGTCCAAATAATCAATATCGTATCGTATTGTGTAGGGGTGGGAATCACCAGTTTCATCATGATACGATACGATATCGATTCTTTGGACAACGATACGATATTTGCCGATATCACAAAGTCTCTCACGATACAATACGATTAGATTAGATTCAGGTGCCTGCAATCGATATGAGATGATATCATATGCCCATTTAACACAATCAGTAACATTTAGATCAACTAAAAAAACAAAAATATCATTTGACATTTGTATTTTTGAGCTCTTCCAGACATTTAAAGGAAAATCAATCTATTGTTTTTAATACAAATAGACCTCCTGTTCACTGTAAAGTGCCACGTTTTGATATATTGAGCTTTAAACTTTAAGCTCCATTTTTTGGAACTCAAAACTCACAACCTAAAACCCCTCCCTACCTCCCTCTCCCAAACCGTTCCTAAAACAATTTGTTGATGTTGCATGATTATGTATAGGCCTACATTTATTATGTATTATATTGCTTATGTTTAAATAACATTTAAACATCAAACTCCTCTGACCTCATCTGGTCTTTCCAAAGACGCGCGCACACACACACAGAAAGGGAGAATGCTATGCTGTAACGTCTACACACACGGAGCTATTTTCAAAATAAGAGTATCGATATGAATCGATCTTATTACATTGCATCGATCCGATTCGATAGTTGATAATTACATCGATGTATCGATCTGGATCGATGTATCGTCCCACCCCTAGTATTGTGATGAAACTGGTGATTCCCACCCCTAATAGTACCATATATACTGTGCAACACCCACACGCTTCTCTGCAAATTAGTGGAAGCAGATACGGACCAGTACCCTCAACCACCATTGTGTGGCATTAAAGTATCTCGTCTTTACTTGTCTTGTCTTGTCTCTTGAGTTTTAAGCTAGGCTAGTGGTCCGTACCCGCTTCCATTAATGTGTGCTAAGCTAGTTTAGCTTGCAGTCGTGATAGCTGTCTACTGAACGCACAGAGAGGAGGCTGGTATCTGTCTTCTTGTCCGATTCTGGAGAAGATGGTGATCACATTTCACACAATGTTGGTGTGTTCCTTTAACACACACACACACACACACACACACACACACACACACACACACACACACACACACACACACACACACACACACACACACACACACACACACACACACACACACACACACACACACACACACACACACACACACACACACACACACACACACACACACACACACACACACACACACACACACACACACACACACACCACAAGGCCCCTCCCATGTGACCGCCCACAGAGCTGTGCATTCCAATCAGGCAGTAAGCAGGACGGCTATTTCTGGGGACAAAGGACAGAGGAGG
>NW_028171225.1:25000-30000 GCF_963971535.1 Notolepis coatsorum
TGTGTGTGTGTGTGTGTGTGTGTGTGTGTGTGTGTATGTCTGTCTGTGAGTATGTGAATGTGCGTGTATGTCTGTGAGTGTGTATGGGTGTGTGTGTGTCTGTGCGCGTGTGTGTGCGTGTGCGCATGCATGCGTGCGTGCGTGCGTGCGTGTGTCTGTGAGTGTGTGTCTGTGTGTCTGAGTGTGTGAATGCGAGTGTGTGCGTGTGTGTCTGTGCGTGTGTGTCTGTGCGTGTGTGTATGTGTGTGTGCGCATGCTTGTGTGTGTGCGCATGCTTGTGTGTGCGCATGCTTGCGTGTGTGTGTCTGTGAGTGTGTGACTGTGCATGTGTGTCTGAGTGTGTGACTGTGAGTGTGTGTCTGTGTGTTTGTGTTTGTGCGCGTGTGTCTGTGTGTGTGTGTGCATGGCCGCGCATGTGTATCTGTGCGTGTGTGTCTGTGCGTGTGTTTCTGCGCGTGTGTTTCTGTGCGTGTTTGTCTGTGCGTGTGTGTCTGCGCGTGTGTGTCTGTGCGTGTGTGTCTGTGCGTGTGTGTCTGTGCGTGTGTATCTGTGCGTGTGTGTCTGTGCGTGTGTTTCTGCGCGTGTGTTTCTGTGCGTGTGTGTCTGTGCGTGTGTGTCTGCGCGTGTGTGTCTGTGCGTGTGTGTCTGTGCGTGTGTGTCTGTGCGTGTGTTTCTGCGCGTGTGTTTCTGTGCGTGTGTTTCTGTGCGTGTTTGTCTGTGCGTGTGTGTCTGCGCGTGTGTGTCTGTGCGTGTGTGTCTGTGCGTGTGTTTCTGCGCGTGTGTTTCTGTGCATGTGTGTCTGTGTGTGTGAGAGAGAGAGAGTTACTGGAGCAGCAATGAAGAGGAGCACAGCTCTTTTAAAAAGGTCTGAACAACACTTAGCCTTGGCCTACCTTACATCTCTCTATCTCTCTACCTTTACATCACTATGTCTCTTTCTCTCTCTCCCTTCACCATCTCTATCTCTCTATCTCTCTCCCTTCACCATCTATATGTCTCTCTCTCCCTCTCCCTTCACCATCTCTATCTCTCTCTCTCTCTCTCCCTTTACCATCTATGTCTCTCTCTCCCTCTCCCTTCACCATCTCTATCTCTCTCTCTCTCTCTCCCTTTACCATCTATGTCTCTCTCTCCCTCTCCCTTCACCATATCTATGTATATCTCTCACTACCTTTACATCTCTCTCTATCTATATGTGTCTATCTCTATGTATCTCTATCTCTCTCTACCTATACATCTCTATGTCTCTATCTCTCCATCTCTACAGTATGCATCTCTATCTCTCGCTACCTTTACATATCTATGTCTATCTCTCTCTACCTTTACATCTATGTCTCTCTCTTTCCCTCTCTACCTTCACCATCTCTGTCTCTATATCTCTCTCGTCCTCTCCCTCTCTACCTTTACATATATATATATTCCCCTCTCTCTCGCTACCTTTACCATCTCTGTCTCTCTACATATCTCTCTCCCTTTACCATATTTGTCTCTATCTCTTCATCTCTCTATCCCTCTCTATCTTTACCAGCTCTCTCTCTCTCTCTCTATCTTTACCAGCTCTCTCTCTCTCTCTCTCTCTCTCTTTCTCTCTCTCTCTCTGACATTTGGTGTGACAAAGGGGAGCCACACCTGAGTGCAGGTTAAAACTAGTATGTGATCTCCACCTATTCCTGGGACCTGTGTGTGTGTCTGTGTGTCTGTGTGTGGCTGTCTGTCTGTCTGTCTGTCTGTCTGTCTGTCTGTCTGTCTGTCTGTCTGTCTGTGTGTCAATGTGTGTGTGCGTATGTATGTGAGACAGAGTGTATATGTGTGACTTTGTGTGTCTGTGAAAGTGTGTAAGTGTGACCTTTTCATCACCGCTCTCTATAATGTGCACAAGTGTGTGTGTGAGTGAGTGAGTGAGTGAGTGAGTGAGTGAGTGAGTGAGTGAGTGAGTGAGTGAGTGCAAAAGAGAGGGGGAGAGTCTGTGTGTCTGTCTGTATATGTGGGTGTGTGTATGTGTGTGTGTGTGTCTGTGTGTGTGTGTCAAGTCAAGTCAAGAGTTTTATTTGTCACGGCATACAAGCATACAGTGAAATGCGGGAGGTCATGTGTGTCTGTCTGTGTGTGTGCGTATGTATGTGAGACAGAGTGTATATGTGTGACTCTATGCCTCTGTGTGCGTAAGTGTGTAAGTGTGACATTTTCATCACCGCTCTCTATAATGTGCACAGGTGTGTGTGTGTGAGTGAGAGCGAAAGAGAGGGGGAGAGAAAGAGAGTCTGTGTCTGTCTGTCTGTCTGTCTGTCTGTCTGTCTGTCTGTCTGTCTGTCTGTCTGTCTGTCTGTCTGTCTGTCTGTCTGTCTGTCTGTCTGTCTGTCTGTCTGTCTGTCTGTGTGTGTGTGTGTGTGTGTGTGTGTCTGTGTGTGTCTGTGTGTGTCTGTGTGTGTGTGTGTGTGTCTGTGTGTGTGCACCTGCGTGTCCCTGCCTGTTCTAGAATGTGAATGTTTCTCAATATATAAATGTACGTAATATTCATCGCAGACTCCCTCTCCTCAATATTAAAACTATATTTCACTTTAGTCACATTTTCGCTGCTTTCCGTCAGCCTTCATCCCTTTTCAGTTTTCATATATCATTTTCAGAATGTTTCCCGAGTCAAAACAGCCATTTGGGTCAGAAAGTGCTGTAAAGACTTTAGTCAGAGAGACTTTAGGTAAATAAGACATGTCAAGTTGTTAAGCGAATAATGTGGACATTTAGACATTAAGTGGAATGGAATACTTGCACTTTCAGTGTAGTTGATGCAATGCCATTAGCTCATAGGCGTAGTTTTATACAGGGACACTAAGGACTACCACTGTACTACTAATGCAGGATGGAGGACTTCTAAATCAAATCAAATCAAATCAAATCAAATGTATTTGTAAGGCCAGACAACACGCGTTAATGTCCCCGACACGTCTTCTTTAAACAAGTCAAGAAGAAACATCACAATAAGTCAAGAACAAAACAAGGACACCATAAGGTCCAAATTTTTTTTAATAAATGCAGCAACACTCCCAGACATACCCCACGCGAAGGTAAGGAAAAACTAACTAAAACCTAGCAATAGGAAAAAATGCACCACAGGCAGTGTGGAGGAGAGAAACCTTAGGAGGGCCATTCAAGGGGGGGATCTCCCTTCTTAGATGTCGGTGATAGTAGTGTTGCAGTAAAAACAGTTGGTAAGCATGCACTCATGTGTGTAGTGAAACAACTGAACTTCTACCCTGGCTACCACTGTAGTATTAATGCAGGATAGAGGACTTCTACCATGGCTACCACTGTAGTATTAATGCAGGATAGAGGACTTCTACCATGGCTACCACTGTAGTATTAATGCAGGATAGAGGACTTCTACCATGGCTACCACTGTAGTATTAATGCAGGATAGAGGACTTCTACCATGGCTACCACTGTAGTATTAATGCAGGATAGAGGACTTCTACCATGGCTACCACTGTAGTACTAATGCAGGATGGAGGACTTCTACCATGGCTACCACTGTAGTATTAATGCAGGATAGAGGACTTCTACCATGGCTACCACTGTAGTACTAATGCAGGATGAATGGCTTCTACCATGGCTACCACTGTAGTATTAATGCAGGATAGAGGACTTCTACCATGGCTACCACTGTAGTACTAATGCAGGATAGAGGACTTCTACCATGGCTACCACTGTAGTATTAATGCAGGATAGAGGACTTCTACCATGGCTACCACTGTAGTACTAATGCAGGATGAATGGCTTCTACCATGGCTACCACTGTAGTACTAATGCAGGATGGAGGACTTCTACCATGACTACTACTGTAGTACTAATGCAGGATGAATGGCTTCTACCATGGTTACCACTGTAGTACGAATGCAGGATGGAGGACTTCTACCATGACTACTACTGTAGTACTAAGATAAGATATTCCTTTATTGATAAATTCAGGCATCATAGCAGCATGGGGGAGGGGGAGGGGAGGTACAGGTAGTAAAAACAAGCAGTGTAAACAATATAACAAGTCAATATAATTAACTAACTAACTAACTGAAATATACAGTATCCACAGTATCACATAAGGGGCAGTATGAATAATACGGTAGTGTGTTATTGTCCTTTGCAGGATACACGCAGTAGTTCTACCATGGCTACCACTGTAGTACTAATGCAGTATATGATGGGGTCTTTAATAATCTTTATATTAACAACCTCTATAACTCACAAAGGCCTATTTCTCCGTCTTTCATCACACAGTCTGGTTCTCCCAGGGAAGCAAGATCAGCCACCAGGGGAGCAGGGCTGACGTAGATCCAGCAGGAAGTGCATCCTCCCTGGGATACGACTTCAGCCTGGTCCCCCCCTGGGAGGGTGGTGGTTGGCTCTGGCTGAGGTCCATATCATCCATCTATACCATATGTATCCCAGCTACGGCTAGACACGCAATCACTTCTGTTTCCCCCTCTACCAAACTCTCAAAAACTATTTATATTATGTGGTTTGCTCTTTTGCCCGTGTGAATGTCTGCCATATATTTTCCACGCAGAGATGTATGTTGCCACCGGCGCGGAGTCACGCACACAGAAACTGTACGCACACGCGCACACGCACACACACACACACACACACACCCTGGTGTGGGCGTCTCCCGGGGATGATTATGTGTTTCTAAGGCTGTTAGGAGGAAGCTACTTCCTGACTGATGGACGTCTCCGCGGAGACCCAGGGAAACCGTCTAAAAGCTCAGCTCCTCTCCTCCCTCTCCACGCCTGCGACCAGACTGATTTATATACTGCAGGCTGCAGCCATCGGGCGGCGGACAGGAGCGGCAGACAGACGTTCATATCGGCCGGAGATGATGAGAGACAAAGATAATCCCTGTCTATTAGATGGTGGCTTCAACACCTCTCTGGGTGCTCTAGAATAAAGCTCTCTGGTGCTCTAGAATAAAGGAGCTCTCTGGGTGATCTAGAATAAAGCTATCTGAC
>NW_028171225.1:35000-41412 GCF_963971535.1 Notolepis coatsorum
ACCCTCGGTTGCATCATATGAGATTAGTTGTATATATAGAGAGACAGAGAGAGACCAGTAGATAGAGAGAGAGACACATAGAGAGAGAAAAAAATAGTGAGTCAGAGAAAAGAGAGAGTGAGACAGAGAGAGATACAGGGAGAGAGACAGAGAGACAGAGAGAGAGACAGTGAGAGTCAGAGAGACAGAAAGAGAGTTAGAGAGATGAAGAGAGAGAAAGAGTCAAGGAGAGAGATAAAGAGATAGACATAGACAGAGAAAAGAGAGAGTGAGACAGAGTGAGATAGAGAGAGAAAGAGAGACAGAGAGAGAGATACAGTGAGAGTCAGAGAGACAGAAAGAGAGTTAGAGAGAGATGAAGAGAGAGAGATAGAGAGAGAGTCAAAGAGATAGAGACAGAGAGAGAGACAGAAAGAGAGAGAGAGGGAGACAGAGAGGTGGTTTGTGGGTCCTGTGATCAGGGGTGAAAGACAGGGGGGAGATGAAAGGAGAGTAGGAGGGGGAGGTGTGGGGGGGGTCTTGCTCCCAAGAGGAGAGAGAGTGGGGGATCAGATGAGAGAGAAGGGGTGAGAGAGGAGAAGAGAGGGGTGGAATGGAGTGGCGAGGAGGGGTGAGAGAGGAGAGGAGAGGAGAGGAGAGGAGAGGAGAGGAGAGGAGAGGAGAGGAGAGGAGAGGAGAGGAGGAGGTCCTGCAGTCTCTCAGTAGGATCTCTGGAATCCAAGGGAACGGCCTGTTCCTCATTATCTAGACCCCCCCTACACACACACACACACACACACACACACACACACACACACACCCCCCTGAGAGAGAGGGGCCCCCACCCGGTCCCCTGACATCTCTATTCTGACCCATTGACACACACACACACACACACACACAGTAGACCGAGACACACATGGGTACACCCACTCACATGACGAAACACACACACAGAGGAAAGTACACATGCACACAGGGATCCTCTCACACACACACACACACACACACACACACACACACACACACACACCAACAGGTCACCAAGGTCCCTCCCCCCCACAGGAGCCCTGTCTCCCACAAATAGCTCACAAATAATCACCAAGCACAAACACACACACACACACACACACACACACACACACACACACACACACACACAGATACATACAACACACACACACACACACACACACACACACACACACACACACACACACACACACACACACACACACACACACACACACACACACACACACACACACACACATACACACACACACACACACACACACACGGAACTACAGTTCAAAGGAAGCTACAAACGCAGATAAATATAGCCTCGTCAGGACAAAGGTAACATGTACAACTCCTGTCGTCTGCCCCCATCAGCCCACGTGTGTTAGAGGAGTGACAGACCGTCTCCATCGTGCAACAACATCACAACAATATACAGAGGCTATCTTTAGTACACAGAGGCTATCTTTAGTACACAGAGGCTATCTTTAGTACACAGAGGCTATCTTTAGTACACAGAGGCTATCTTTAGTACACAGAGGCTATCTTTAGTACACAGAGGCTATCTTTAGTACACAGAGGCTATCTTTAGTACACAGAGGCTATCTTTAGTACACAGAGGCTATCTTTAGTACACAGAGGCTATCTTTAGTACACAGAGGCTATCTTTAGTACACAGAGGATATCTTTAGTATACAGAGGCTATCTTTAGTACACAGAGGCTATCTTTAGTACACAGAGGCTATCTTTAATACACAGAGGCTATCTTTAGTACACAGAGGGTATCTTTAGTACACAGAGGCTATCTTTAGTACACAGAGGCTATCTTTAGAACACAGAGGCTATCTTTAGTACACAGAGTATATCTTTAGTACACAGAGGCTATCTTTAGTACACAGAGGGTATCTTTAGTACACAGAGGCTATCTTTAGTACACAGAGGATATCTTTAGTACACAGAGGATATCTTTAGTACACAGAGGACATCTTTAGTACACAGAGGACATCTTTAGTACACAGAGGCTATCTTTAGTAAACAGAGGATATCTTTAGTACACAGAGGCTATCTTTAGTACACAGAGTATATCTTTAGTACACAGAGTATATCTTTAGTAAACAGAGGATATCTTTAGTACACAGAGGGTATCTTTAGTACACAGAGGGTATCTTTAGTAAACAGAGGATATCTTTAGTACACAGAGGCTATCTTTAGTACACAGAGTATATCTTTAGTACACAGAGTATATCTTTAGTAAACAGAGGATATCTTTAGTACACAGAGGGTATCTTTAGTACACAGAGGGTATCTTTAGTAAACAGAGGATATCTTTAGTACACAGAGGCTATCTTTAGTACACAGAGTATATCTTTAGTACACAGAGTACATCTTTAGTACACAGAGGGTATCTTTAGTAAACAGAGGGCATCTTTAGTACACAGAGGACATCTTTAGTACACAGAGTATATCTTTAGTACACAGAGGACATCTTTAGTACACAGAGTATATCTTTAGTACACAGAGGACATCTTTAGTACACAGAGTATATCTTTAGTACACAGAGGGTATCTTTAGTACACAGAGGATATCTTTAGTACACAGAGGATATCTTTAGTATACAGAGGACATCTTTAGAGGATATCTTTAGAGGATATCTTTAGTACACAGAGGACATCTTTAGTACACAGAGGACATCTTTAGAGGATATCTTTAGAGGATATCTTTAGTACACAGAGGATATCTTTAGTACACAGGTTTCAACACCACATTACACCTCGTATACAAGTCCAGGTTTTAACGACAAGAGTTCTATGATTTTTTTTTTATTTGATTATTATTTTAGTTTTAGTTTTGTTTTAGTTCGTCGTTAACGAAGATCAACGATAAGCAGCATACTTTCAATGTAAGATGATGCACTGGGTTAGGGGGCATTTACACAAGCGTGTAGCTTCAGCCCTAAACTTTTCAAACTACTTCATGTGAATCGATGTGTGTGTAATTGTTTTTGTACGTCGTGCTCAAATGTCTTGAAATAAACATCATTCATTCGTTCATTCATTCAGTCATTCGACTTCTCTGGAGGGACCAGACCACATGACCTGTCCTCTGGAGGGACCAGACCACATGACCTGTCCTCTGGAGGGACCAGACCACATGACCTGTCCTCTGGAGGGACCAGACCACATGACCTGTCCTCTGGAGGGACCAGACCACATGATGACCTGTCCTCTGGTGTTGGCTGGAGGGACCAGACCACAGCAGGTGTTGGTCTTTTCATTAGGCTACATGTTAATGTAATGGCTATAAGAAAATAAATGAATTATCCTTTTTTTAGAAGGAAGTCCTGAAGTTCTTAAAAACCACACCATTCATATTAAACTGAATCACCCCGTTAAGGGGCTCAGAGCGGCACACAGCTCCACACTCTGCTGAACTGGTGAGAAATGTGTCTCAGCTGTGATGGAATAATGACACGCTTTAGTTACAGAGAAAAAACAGTTACCAAAATGCTCCACAAAGTAAATACACAGATACACACACACGCTCTAGAGTTTCTCTAAATACACAGATACACACACGCTGTAGAGTTCTACACAGATACACACACGCTCTAGAGTTCTACACAGATACACACACGCTCTAGAGTTCTACACAGATACACACACGCTGTAGAGTTCTACACAGATACACACACGCTCTAGAGTTCTACACAGATACACACACGCTCTAGAGTTCTACACAGATACACACACGCTCTAGAGTTCTACACAGATACACACACGCTGTAGAGTTCTACACAGATACACACACGCTCTAGAGTTCTACACAGATACACACACGCTCTAGAGTTCTACACAGATACACACACGCTGTAGAGTTCTACACAGATACACACACGCTCTAGAGTTCTACACAGATACACACACGCTCTAGAGTTCTACACAGATACACACACGCTCTAGAGTTCTACACAGATACACACACGCTCTAGAGTTCTACACAGATACACACACGTGCACACACTGTAGAGTTCTACACAGATACACACACGTGCACACACTGTAGAGTTCTACACAGATACACACACGTGCACACTCTCTAGAGTTCTACACAGATACACACACGTGCACACTCTCTAGAGTTCTACACAGATACACACACGTGCACATGCTGTAGAGTTCTACACAGATACACACACGTGCACATGCTGTAGAGTTCTACACAGATACACACGTGCACACGCTGTAGAGTTATCTACACAGATACACACACGTGCACACGCTCTAGAGTTCTACACAGATACACACACGCTCTAGAGTTCTACACAGATACACACACGTGCACACGCTGTAGAGTTCTACACAGATACACACACATGCACACGCTGTAGAGTTCTACACAGATACACACACGTGCACACGCTCTAGAGTTATCTACACAGATACACACACGTGCACACGCTCTAGAGTTATCTACACAGATACACACACGTGCACACGCTCTAGTTTTACACAGATATACACACGTGCACACGCTCTAGTTCTACACAGATATACACACGTGCACACGCTCTAGAGTTCTACACAGATACACACACGTGCACATGCTGTAGAGTTCTACACAGATATACACACGTGCACACACACTAGAGTTATCTACACAGATACACACACGTGCACACGCTCTAGTTCTACACAGATATACACACGTGCACACGCTCTAGAGTTCTACACAGATACACACACGTGCACATGCTGTAGAGTTCTACACAGATACACACGTGCACACGCTCTAGAGTTATCTACACAGATACACACACGTGCACACGCTCTAGAGTTATCTACACAGATACACACACGTGCACACGCTCTAGAGTTATCTACACAGATACACACACGTGCACACGCTCTAGAGTTATCTACACAGATACACACACGTGCACACGCTCTAGAGTTCTACACAGATAGACACACGTGCACACGCTCTAGAGTTCTACACAGATACACACACGTGCACACGCTCTAGAGTTATCTACACAGATACACACACGTGCACACGCTCTAGAGTTCTACACAGATAGACACACGTGCACACGCTCTAGAGTTATCTACACAGATACACACACGTGCACACGCTCTAGAGTTATCTACACAGATACACACACGTGCACACGCTCTAGAGTTCTACACAGATAGACACACGTGCACACGCTCTAGAGTTCTACACAGATACACACACGTGCACACGCTCTAGAGTTCTACACAGATACACACACGTGCACACGCTCTAGAGTTCTACACAGATACACACGCGCTCTAGAGTTATCTACACAGATACACACACGTGCACACGCTCTAGAGTTCTACACAGATACACACGCGCTCTAGAGTTATCTACACAGATACACACACGTGCACACACTCTAGAGTTATCTACACAGATACACACACGCTCTAGAGTTCTACACAGATATACACACGTGCACACGCTTGGTTCTCTAGAGTTCACAGAGAATACTCAGACTGCAGGTTCAACCTGACAGCTGGGCAACAGAAACTAAAAAAACACGCATTACAACTAGGGATGCACGATAATTATCGGGCCGATATCAGCAATTATGACGTCATCCCGATAAACCCGATAACGTTATTGATAGCTCCGATAATATATAATAAATTTTTTGGTTAAAAGAAATCCGGTGTAGGTGGATTTGGATGAAGGGCGCTTGTTTTTATTATAGCCTCCTCCCGTTTTGCCAGTACTGTGGTACGACTGATAGCGTGTGGTTTAGGAACAGGGAGTTTTTCACAAATCCAGCGCTCCCTTTCTTGGCTGTGACGTAGTCACGTTACATTCGGAGGCAGACAGTCGATCTGCCAATTACGTCCCACCGCTTGCACCCACCTCTTCTTCTTACCACCAATCAGAAGCTCTCATTAGTTTATTTACTTCCGGATTGTCAGCCATTATTCTACTCGGAGCTAACGTTAGCTCCCCGCCAGCCACATTGACAAGTACCAGCGCTTATACTGCTTATTACTGGCAAATGTCTTGTTGCACTTGTGGCAACGAGCGTTGTCAGCATCGACTTTAGTAAAATAGACCCAGACTTTTGAACGTTTCGTTCTGTCCGCCATGATGAGAGCAGAGCTGTCTGTACTCGGCAGCACCCGTGTGTGTGTGTGTGAGTGAGTGTGTGTGTGAGCACAGCCCGCTCCTCGCGCAGGCAGAGACACCGAGGCAGGAGAGATATAGAAAACGGCCAACAAGATTAGTTTGCGACGTTTAAATTCCTCAAAAAAAAAAAACATAATTTCTCGAGTACCGATAGCAGTACCGATGACGTCGGAGTTAATAAATACTCCAAAAAAAATTTTTTTGATCAAAAAAAAATATATATATATACATATAAATT
>NW_028171225.1:41612-64112 GCF_963971535.1 Notolepis coatsorum
GACATTTTTCTAGGGACCCGAGTTTCACATCGAGGGACCCGGCGATACAGGGATCCGTGAAGGCCCTGTTCTACCGGTGTGTGACGGAGTGAAGAAACCTTTCCAGTCACTCCTGTCCCTGAGCCGTGGGCCTTGTTTCTGTGGTGTTCAGTGATGTGACGGCTGAGCTGCTGGTCCTGGAGCCGAGTCTCCTGTAGCGCCCCCCGGGGGACGGGAGGAGGCTAAACCGGAGGTCTGTGTTTTGGGTGAGAACTGAGAACACGTTTGTCACATGACTAGACCATCTAGGACGGTGCTGTCTGGATACCCTCACCTGGAAGGATGGTTGTGGGACGTAGGGACGGCACCATTTTAACCCTTTCACTGCCACACGACAGAAGGTTAGCCCTTTACTATCACACAACCGACGGCGATGCTCCTTGTATGCCTTTGTTTTACTTACGTGCAGACATCAGGAGTAGTTCACTTCTAACAACCAGCCACATTGTGTGTGTGTGTGTGTGTGTGTGTGTGTGTGTGTGTGTGTGTGTGTGTGCTCCAGCTGATGCGTGTGTGTGTGTGTGTGTGTGTGTGTGCTGATGTGTGTGTGTCTGTTTGTGTGCAGTTGTACGTGTGTGTATTACTCCCTGAAGGAGCGTGACTAGTGAGTTAATCTGTCCACAGCGATGCAGCTGACACAAAGCTCTCTCTCTCTCTCTCTCTCTCTCTCTCTCTCTCTCTCTCTCTCTCTCTCTCTCTCTCTCTCTCTCGGTCTCTTACTCTTTTAATCTCTCTCTTACGCTCTGTGTCTTAATACTCTCTCCCCTCTCTTCCTCTATTGCTCTTTGGCTCTCTCTCTCACACACACACTGTCCCTCAGTTCCCCTCTCTCTCTCTCTCTCTCTCTCTCTCTCTCTCTCTCCTCTCTCTTCTCTCTCTCTCTCTCTCTCTCTCTCTCTCTCTCTCTCTCTCTCTCTCTTCATCTCTCTCTCCTTCTCTCTCTCTCTCTCTCTCTAATGTCTAATCAAGTCTGTATCAGTCTAAATAATGCTGTAGCGTGAAATTGGAGTCTCCTGTCAGAAAGCCTCCAGTCTGTCTACAAGAGAAGGCAATTAAACACTGCGTCCTCTCTCTGTGTGTGTGTGTGCTTGTGAGTATATTTGTGTGAGTATATTTGTGTGTGTGAGTATATTTGTGTGTGTGTGAGTATATTTGTGTGTGAGTATATTTGTGTGTGTGTGAGTATATTTGTGTGTGAGTATATTTGTGTGTGTGTGAGTATATTTGTGTGTGTGTGTGTGAGTATATTTGTGTGTGTTAGTGTGTGTGTGTGTGTGAGTATATTTGTGCGTGTGTGTGCGTGTGCATGTGCGTGTGTGTGTGTGTGTGTGTAGTGAGGACAGGGTGCTGGTTCTTCTAGTTCAGTTATTTTGGTGATAATCCCCTGAGTGGAGCTACACTAGAGACTCTCCTCTCTTCCTCTCCTCTCTTCCTATCTTCCTCTCTTCCTCTCCTCTTCTCTTCCTATCTTCCTCTCCTCCTCTTCCTCTCTTCCTCTCCTCTCTTCCTCTCCTCTCTTCTCTTCCTCACTTCTCCTCTCTTCCTCTCCTCTCTTCCTCTCCTCTTCTCTTCATCTCCTCTATTCCTCTCCTCTCCTCTCTTCCTCTCCTATCTTCCTCTCCTCTCTTCCTTTCATCTCCTCCCTTCCTCTCCTCACCTCTCCTCTCTTCCTGTCTTCCTCTCCTCTCTTCCTCTCTTCCTCTCTTCCTCCCCTCTTTATTTCCTCTCCTCACCTCTCCTCTTCTTCTCTTCTCTTCCTCCTCTCTTCCTTCCTCACCTCTCTTCCTGTCTTCCTGTCTTCCTCTCTTCCTCTCTCTCTTCCCTTCCTCTCTTCCTCTCCTCTTCCTCCCCTCTTCATTTCCTCTCCTCACCTCTCTTCTTTTCTTCTCTTCCTCTCCTCTCTTCCTTTCCTCACCTCTCATCTCTCTTCCTCTCATCTCGCTTCCTCTCCTCTTCCTCTCCTCCTCTCTTCCCCTCCTCTCTTCCCCTCCTCACCTCTCCTCTCATCTCTCTTCCTCTCCTCTCCTCTGTCTGTCTGTTTACAATTATCTAATTTCTTCTCTCCTCCATCTCTTCCACGTTACTATCTTTCTTTCTTCTCCATTCTTCTCTTTCCATTCTCCCCCCCTCTCTCTCTCTTCTCCCCCCCTCTCTCTCTCTTCTGCCCCCCCCCCCCTCTCTCTCTGTCAGATCTGAGAGGCTCTTTATCCCCTGCTGTGTTGCCTGGCCCCCAACATAACGTGTGTGTCTTTCTATGTATGTCTGCGTGCGCATGTTCTTGTGTGTGTTTCTTTGCCTGTGTGAATGTGTGTCCGTGTGTGTGTATGCTTGAGCGAGACAGATAGAGAGGAGGGAGAGAGAGAGGAAAGAGAGAGAGAGAGGAACGATACAGAGAGGAGGAGGGAGAGAGAGGAGGAGGGAGAGAGAGAGGAAAGAGACGGAGAGAGAGAGGAAAGAGACACAGAGAGGAGGGGGGAGAGAGGAAAGAGACGGAGAGAGGAAAGAGACAGAGAGACAGAGAGAGAGAGAGGAAAGAGACAGAGAGAGAGAGGAAAGAGACAGAGAGAGAGGAAAGAAACAGAGAGAGGAAAGAGACACAGAGAGAGAGGAAAGAGACACAGAGAGGAGGGGGGAGAGAGGAAAGACTGAGAGGAAAGAGACAGAGAGAGGAGGAGGGAGAGAGGAAAGAGACGGAGAGAGGAAAGAGAGAGAGGAAAGAGACAGAGAGAGGAAAGCGACACAGAGAGAGACATAGAGAGAGAGAGGAAAGATACACAGAGAGAGGAAAGAGACAGAGAGAGAGAGAGGAAAGAGACGGAGAGGAAAGAGACAGAGAGAGAGGAAAGAGACAGAGAGAGAGGAAAGAGACAGAGAGGAAAGAGACAGAGAGGAAAGAGACACAGAGAGAGGAAAGAGAGAGAGGAAAGAGAGAGAGGAAAGAGACAGAGAGAGGAAAGAGACAGAGAGAGGAAAGAGACAGAGAGAGAGAGGAAAGAGACAGAGAGAGAGAGGAAAGAGACAGAGAGAGAGAGGAAAGAGACAGAGAGAGGAAAGAGACAGAGAGGAAAGAGACAGAGAGAGACATAGAGAGAGAGAGGAAACATACACAGAGAGAGGAAAGAGACAGAGGGAGAGGAAAGAGACACAGAGAGAGGAAAGAGACAGAGAGAGAGGAAAGAGACAGAGAGAGAGGAAAGAGACAGAGAGAGGAGGAGGTAGAGAGGAAAGAGACAGAGAGAGGAAAGAGACAGAGAGAGGAGGAGGGAGAGAGGAAAGAGACAGAGAGAGGAGGAGGAGGAGGGAGAGAGGAAAGAGACAGAGAGGAAAGAGACAGAGAGAGGAGGAGGGAGAGGGGAAAGAGACAGAGAGAGAGGAAAGAGACAGAGAGAGAGAGGAAAGAGACAGAGGGAGGGGGAGGGAGAGAGAGAGGAAAGAGACAGACACACTGCCAATAATGCATGCAGGGCAGAACTTGGCCAATACCCCCTAATCATTCAAATTCAAAAGCGAGCCATCAAATTTTACACACACCTCCAATCAAGTGACCCCCACTCCTACCACTACAAAGCCCTTCAGAGCCAAGAGATGAACCCAGATAAGAGTCCCCTCTGCCAGCTAGTCAGAAATATCTGCCCACAAACGCTTCAGGACAGACACCAAGAAATCTGGCCCAACCAAATAATCTCAAAACAAAAAGAAAATTATATAGAATATTGGAACAAATCAACCAAATCTCAAAGTAAATTAGAATTCTATTTGACCCTAAACAGAGAGTACACGGTGGCAGAATACCTGACCACTGTGAATGAGATTAAAAAAATTAAGAAAAACATTGACACGGTACAGACTGAGTGGACATAGTCTAGCCATAGAAACAGGCCGTCGCAGGCAAAACTGGCTGCCCAGAGAGGCCAGGCTGTGTTCACATCAGGGGGACGTTGAGACAGAACCTCACTTCCTGCTATACTGTGAGAAATACAAGGATCTAAGAGAAGTCTTCTTTGATAAAATAAATAAAACTGATCCACAGTTTATCCATCTCCCTGATCACCAAAAGCTGCTATACATGTGTGGGGAGAAAAGTCAGTGTACAGCATTAGCTGCAAAATATGTAGACGGTTGTCACACAATAAGAGAACAAGCTCTGTAAATGTATCTGAGTGGCCACACTTGGAAAATGACTACCCGATTGAGTGACTATTTTGTAAATTAATATGTTTCTTGTTGATTGTCCTTACTGTTATTACTAATATTATGATATTTTATTGCTTAATATATATGTTATTGTTTGTATGTTGAACTTGCTTTGGCAATAAGTATGTTAATATTTCATGCCAATAAAGCCTATTTGAATTTGAATTTGAGAGAGGAAAGAGACAGAGAGGAGGAGGGAGAGAGGAAAGAGACGGAGAGAGAGGAAAGAGACAGAGAGAGAGAGGAAAGAGGGAGAGAGGAAAGAAACATAGAGAGGGGGAGGGAGAGATGAGAGAGAGAGGAAATGGACAGAGAGAGAGGAAAGAGACAGAGAGGAAAGAGACAGAGAGGAAAGAGACGGAGAGAGAGGAGGAGGGAGAGAGGAAAGAAACATAGAGAGGGGGAGGGAGAGAGGAAAGAGACTGAGAGAGAGGAGGAGGGAGAGAGGAAAGAAACATAGAGAGGAGGAGGGAGAGAGGAGAGAGAGAGGAAAGAGGAAAGAGACAGGGAGAGAGGAAAGAGACTGAGAGAGGAAAAAGACAGAGGGAGAGAGGGCGAGAGAGAGGAGCTGTGGAGCATGTCCACTAGGCTTTGTGGTGGTGTTGTTCTTTTTCTCAGCCATCCATCCATCTAAGCCCTGTCCACACACACACACACACACACACACACACACACACACACACACACACACACACACACTCACTCACTCACTCACTCAGAGGACCAAATACTGAGCCAGTGGCCAGCAGCACTGGACACTGTCAGGGGAGTGTGTGTGTGTGTGTATTTTAAGGCTGTTTTGAGCAGAGAGACAGAGCTTTGAGTGCTGATAAAAGTATTTGGTTAAGCAGCTTCTGTGTCGCTTTCCCCTGTGTGTGTGTGTGTGTGTGTGTGTGTGTGTGTGTGTGTGTGTGTGTGTGTGTGTGTGTGTGTGTGTGTGTGTGTGTGTGTGTGTGTGTGTGTGTGTGTGTGTGTGTGTGTGTGTGTGTGTGTGTGTGTGTGTGTGTGTGTGTGTGTGTGTGTGTGTGTGTGTGTGTGTGTGTGTGTGTGTGTGTGTGTGTGTGTGTGTGTGTGTGTTTGAGGACAGCCTATTGAAGTTGGGCGCTCCCGGGGGGCGGGCTGGAGACAGAGATTGGCATCATCCCTCGGCCAGTAGCGCGACAGTGCCCCCCTCCAGGGACGGAGAGGGCAGCCAATGGAAAAGCCCCTCTGGACAGAGAAAAAGAGGATGATGGGGAGGAAGAGAGAGGGACAGGAGAGAGAGAGGGAGAATAGAGAGAAAGAGGGAGGGAGCGCCGTAGTTTGGGTACTTAGAGAGAAACTAGAGAGAGACCACTGTGAAGAGAAGTGGGGGGAGGGAGAGAGACATTAAAAGTTTGTGAGGAGGAGAGAGAGACAGGGACACAGAGAGAGAGAGATAGAGATACAGGGAGAGAGAGAGATACAGGGACAGAGAGAGATATACAGGGAGAGAGAGATAGAGATACAGGGACAGAGAGAGAGATACAGGGACAGATATATATATATATTAAAGAGAGGGATAGAGATAGACCATCATGGTGTTCTTGACTCCTGTCCAGCAGGAGACACTGCCCCCCCTCTCCTCCCCCCGGAGCTTAGAGCCAGCCTATCATTGGCTGCACTGACCCATATACCACCCCCCTGGGCCTCGGGCTAGTGCCTGATTGGCCACGGTGACCCGCCAGTCACACACATCTAGGAAGCCAGAGCCCAGTGCCGCCTTGGGAATCACTGGCCCTGATACTGTGTGTGTGTGTGTGTGTGTGTGTGTGTGTGTGTGTGTGTGTGTGTGTGTGTGTGTGTGTGTGTGTGTGTGTGTGTGTGTGTGTGTGTGTGTGTGTGTGTGTGTGTGTGTGTGTGTGTGTGTGTGTGTGTGTGTGTGTGTGTGTGTGTGTGTGTGTGTGTGTGTGTGTGTGTGTGTGTGTGTGTGTGTGTGTGTGTGTGTGTGTGTGGGGAAGACAAAGGGTTTTTATTGAAGCTTGGTGACAGAGAGAGAGAGAGAGCACAAAAAGAGGAGAGAGAGAGAGAGACTGAAAGCTGGCAATAATATCATGGGAGAGGGATGGAGAGAGGGATGAGAGGAAAAGAATGATAGTCTGGAGATATATAATAATAATAACTTTATTTGTATAGCACTTTTCATACAGAGGTTGCAGTTCAAAGTGCTTCACAACAGTAAAAAAATACAGGCATGAGCGAGCATAGCAAGGTATGGTAAATCACAGTGTTTCACATTAGGATCTAGCATCCCAATAGGTTGTTTACAGTTTCATTCAGTAATACAAATAATAAAATAGTTTAAAATGATTACATTTAAAAATCGTCTAAAAATTCTAAAATAGAACGGACGTACAACAGTAAAAAAATACAGGCATAAGCGAGCATAAAAATTAAAAATGTAAATAGCAAGGTTACAGTAAAAAGTGTGATAAGATCGTTCAATCAGATGAAAATGGCCCAGTTAGGAGAATCAACCTTGGCTAGGCGGTGAACACCATGTACCTAACTGGAATGTTAAACTACTTTGATTGATATGGAGAGAAGCAGAGAGGTGGTAGAAGTAGAGAAAGACTGGGAAAGAGAGAGAGAGAGATGGACGGCGAGCGTTCACACATGCACTGCAACCCTGAACCTACAGTATCCAGGCATGACCTGTATCAAGTATTTTAAATCTAAACTCAAAACCCACCACCTATACTCCCTGGCCTTCCCCGACTCACCCCGACTCTTGCCTCGCTTGTTGACGTGTTGTTTTGTTTCTTTGTCTGTCCGTTGGTTGTTTATAGTTTCTGTTTATCCTATACTTTAGCACTTATGCGACTTACTGTGAAGCACTTTGGGTGTCATGTCTAAATGTGCTATACAAATACATGTGATTGATTGATTGATTGTATGTGTGAACGCAAAGGTCTGAATTATTCAGACAGAACTTTAACCAACCAGCCCCCTGGTCCAGAGTCTGTAATGATGACCAACCAGCCCCCCTGGTCCAGAGTCTGTAATGATGACCAACCAGCCCCCCTGGTCCAGAGTCTGTAATGACCAACCAGCCCCCTGGTCCAGAGTCTGTAATGACCAACCAGCCCCCTGGTCCAGAGTCTGTAATGATGACCAACCAGCCCCCTGGTCCAGAGTCTGTGATGATGACCAACCAGCCCCCTGGTCCAGAGTCTGTAATGATGACCAACCAGCCCCCTGGTCCAGAGTCTGTAATGATGACCAACCAGCCCCCTGGTCCAGAGTCTGTAATGACCAACCAGCCCCCTGGTCCAGAGTCTGTGATGACCAACCAGCCCCCTGGTCCAGAGTCTGTAATGACCAACCAGCCCCCTGGTCCAGAGTCTGTGATGACCAACCAGCCCCCTGGTCCAGAGTCTGTAATGACCAACCAGCCCCCTGGTCCAGAGTCTGTAATGACCAACCAGCCCCCTGGTCCAGAGTCTGTAATGACCAACCAGCCCCCTGGTCCAGAGTCTGTAATGACCAACCAGCCCCCTGGTCCAGAGTCTGTAATGACCAACCAGCCCCCTGGTCCAGAGTCTGTAATAATGACCAACCAGCCCCCTGGTCCAGAGTCTGTAATGACCAACCAGCCCACGTGAGAATACAGCACATCTGGATATCTGCCTGTTTTCACAACCCGATGGTTGAACCGAGAGGTCTGGATATTCATTTATTCATTCGTTCAAACCTTTATTTATTCTCAAAAAGAACAGTTGAGGTCACCCTCATTTTCAATGTCGTCCAGACTTAGACATTTCAGTGCATACATTTTTTACAATATAATAATAATACATATGAATATCTATGCTTTTACCAACGCGCTCGTGTTTCCGGGGTCCCGTTTTGCGCTCTGATTGGCCATTGACATGTGCGCCAATCGTGGGACGGCAAGTTCTGCGCCTATTTCCGGGTCGAACAGCCTGCAAACTACCTAACGCCTAGTTTATCAATGGTTAAGCTTAGGCGACTCTTTCGAAGTTGGTTAAGGTTAGAGTTTGGAATCAGGGCAGGCATTCTATCGTCACGCTCTAAGACAAACTCTAACCTTAACCAACTTCGAAAGAGCGCCTAAGCTTAACCAGTGTAGAAACTTGCGGTCCCACGATTGGGCGTACATGTCACATGACCTGGCCAATCAGAGACGCGGAAACACGAACGCGTTGGTAAAAGCATAGACGCGGTCTGGATATCTGACTGTATTTACAACCTGAGGTCTGAGAGACAGAGACACAGAGATACAGAGACACACAGAGACACAGACACAGAGACACACAGAGGGACAGACACAGAGACACAGAGACACAGAGACAGAGAGACAGACACAGAGACACAGAGAGACAGACACAGAGACACACAGAGGGACAGACACAGAGACACAGAGATACAGACACAGAGACACAGAGATACAGACACAGATACACACAGAGACACAGAGGGACAGACACAGAGACACACAGAGAGACAGACACAGAGAGACAGACACACAGAGACACAGAGATACAGACACAGAGACACACAGAGAGACAGACACAGAGACAGACAGAGACACACAGAGACAGACACAGAGATACAGACACACAGACACAGAGACACACAGAGAGACAGACACAGAGACACACAGAGACAGACACAGAGAGACAGACACACATAGACACAGAGAGACACACAGAGACAGAGACACAGACACAGAGACAGAGAGACACAGAGACACACAGAGACACACAGAGACAGACACAGAGAGACAGACACAGAGACACACAGAGACACAGAGAGACAGACACAGAGACACACAGAGACAGACACAGAGACAGACACAGACAGACACAGAGACACACAGAGACAGAGAGACAGACACAGAGACACAGAGAGACAGACACAGAGAGACAGACACAGAGACACACAGAGACACAGAGAGACAGACACAGAGACACACAGAGACAGACACAGAGACAGACACAGACAGACACAGAGACACACAGAGACAGAGAGACAGACACAGAGACACAGAGAGACAGAGACAGAGATACAGAGAGACAGACACAGAGAGACAGACACAGAGACGCACAGAGACACACAGAGACACAGAGAGACAGAGACACACAGAGAGACAGACACACAGAGAGACAGACACACAGAGACAGACACACAGAGAGACAGACACACAGAGAGACAGAGACACAGAGACAGACACACAGAGACAGACACAGACACAGAGACACAGAGTGACAGACACACAGAGAGACAGAGACACACAGAGACAGAGACACACAGTGACAGACACACAGAGTGACAGACACACAGAGACAGACACAGAGACATGCTCAGGGGCTCTTGATGTTGAATTGACTTAGTGATGTTTGTGATTTGTTGAGAACAGCCTGTTTGATCTGTCACAGTGATGACTGTGTTTCCCCTAGCAACACTACCGCTGTGTGTCTGTGTGTGTGTGTGTGTGTGTGTGTGTGTGTGTGTGTGTGTGTGTGTCTGTGTGTGTGTGTGTGCGTCCATCCGTCTTTGTGTTTTTGTTTGTGTGTGTATTCCTCTAGGTGAGCTTCATACTGTATAGTTTAAGAAGACATACACACAGATAGATGGACAGATAGATAGATAGATATAGTGATGGATGGATGTATTGATCAGTGATGCTCACAAGTCTCAAATCGTTGGTCCAAGTGTGGTTATCTGTATGTGTGGCTATCTGTATGTGTGGCTATCTGTATGTGTGCTTATCTCTGTGTGGTTATCTGTATTATAACTGTGTAACTAAGTTCTCATATCTTTTTCCTTCTTTCCTTTTTTCTGTTGTCTTTATTCTCTCCCCACCACAGACCCCCTGCTGACACACACACACACACACACACACACACACACACACACACACACACACACACACACACACACACACACACACACACACACACACACACACACACACACACACACACACACACACACACACGCGCATGCACGCACACACACACACACACACACACACACACACACACACACACACAGTTTTCTAAATGCATTCAATATAGGCTACACATACCACTGCACACTTTATTCTAACACACACACATACACAGAGGTTTACATACACGCTACACACACTCACACACACACACTTTTCTAAATGTATAGGTCAAATATAGGCTACACATACCATACACATTTCTGTAACACATTCTGTACACACGCATACACACACATACATTTTCATGTCATCTTCACAAGCTACCCCTCCCCCCCCCTCTCCACAGACACACACACACTATTCTAACATGCTTTGTGCACATGAGAACCCCCTTCCCCTCCTCCCTCCCGCCCCCGACCCCCTGGAGTGTGTAGGGTTCACAGTAGCGGTGTGTGAGTCTCGAGGGGGAGACAAGACTCAGGGTATGTGAGTCTAAATAAAGCCGTGTGTGCTCGGCTAATGAAACACGGCCTATTCCCCAACGCCCCATCAAGGAAGCACAGGCCTTTTATTAGAACGGGTCGGTAGGAGACTCTCTAACGACCCCCAAACATGTCTTTATGGTAGGAGACTCTCTAACGACCCCCAAACATGTCTTTATGGTAGGAGACTCTCTAACGACCCCCAAACATGTCTTTATGGTAGGAGACTCTCTAACGACCCCCAAACATGTCTTTATGGTAGGAGACTCTCTAACGACCCCCAAACAAGTCTTTATGGTAGGAGACTCTCTAACGACCCCCAAACATGTCTTTATGGTAGGACTCTCTAACAACCCCCAAACGCGTGAATATTAAAGGCAACCAACTTGTGTTCAGCCTTTCGTTCAGCGTTTCTCTGATTGGCCACACGGCCACGTGACCGCGCGGCAGAGAGTTGCGCCGCCCGCGCGGCCGTCTTCCGTTGTAGAATTGTTTACATCAGGGTGAACGCTATTGTATTCGCAAATATGAGAGCCAGCAATACGCAGCTCCAGTTAACCTAATTTATACCGTAATGAATCATTAAAAAAATATACCGTTAACTGGAATATGTTGTTTCTTTACACATATGTTGGGATTATGTAATTGGTTTGGCATGGCAAAACAATAAAAATCGCTACTTTACATCAGGGTGAACGCTGTTAGTAACGCTGCCACCACCCACTTCAATGACAGAGCTCTCATATTTGCGAATGCATAAACTATATCTTAAATTATGGCTATGTGTCTAATATGGCTGTCGCGAAGTCATTGATAAGCGACAGCCATATTAGACACATAGCCATAATTTAAGATATAGTTTATGCATTCGCAAAATATGAGAGCTCTGTCATTGAAGGGCTTCTACAACGGAGCACGGCCACTGCTGCTGCTGGAGCTGGACCGAGTCAAGCCGGCGGCGGCGCACGGAAGCCGAGGACAACCACCGCATCGCCCCGCTGGTGCTTCAGCAGCCTCCACGGATGTACAGTGACGAGTGAATCTGGTAGTTGGTTTATGACGTTAAAAACGCGAAATAATAACATTACAGCGTACAGTTCCACACTGATGTACAGTGACACCCAGAGTTTCTAGTTACAGTAGTGACGCGTGAATCGAGATAGTCCTAACAGTGTTTATTATTAAGAGTCAGATAGTCCTAACAGTGTTTTTTTTTTTTTATCCACTTTTTCTCCCATTTTCTATATTTTCTCCCATCCCAATTTCGTATCATCCAATTCAACCCTCCCCTGTCACGAACGCTGTTTCTTGCCTCCCTCAAGCCGGCTGCAATGTGGACTAAGTCATACATAGCACAAGTCCCCTCCGGTACTTGAGGTAACAGCAGTCGCATCTTTTCACCTGCGCAGCTCGATCTCTCAGTGGCGAGGAGTAACGCGTGGGAGGCTCATGCTGCCCCCGACACTTCCTGATTCTACTGCGCAGGCGCACCAACCGACCTGTAGGAGTCGCTGTCCACAACGCCCGATCCCCACCCATCAGTTTCCCACCCCCTAATACGGCCAATGTGTATTAGTACGGACGACCAGCTAAACTGAAAGCAAATGTGGAGCGCTGGGCTCGAACAGGCAAGCCCAGCGTCTCCAGATTTCGTGGCGAGCGCCTTGCCCACTACGCCACGTAGCCACCCATAGTCCTAACAGTGTTTATAGTCCTAACAGTGTTTATTAGTAAGAGTCAGATAGTCCTAACAGTGTTTATTATTAAGAGTCAGATAGTCCTAACAGTGTTTATTATTAAGAGTCCTAACAGTGTTTATTATTAATTAACGTCATAAACCAACTACCAGATTTATTTTGCACCAGGGAACTTGAAGGTTCCTGCCGCGATCGCGGCAAAAGGGGGCGGGCTAGCGGCGTGGGGTCGTGGCCAATCAGAGAAAAGCTGAACACAAGTTGGTTGCCTTTAATATTCACGCCCCCCAAACATGTCTTTATGGTAGGACTCTCTAACGACCCCCAAACATGTCTTTATGGTACGACCCCCAAACATGTCTTTATGGTACGACCCCCAAACAAGTCTTTATGGTAGGACCCCCAAACAAGTCTTTATGGTAGGACCCCCAAACAAGTCTTTATGGTAGGACCCCCAAACAAGTCTTTATGGTAGGACCCCCAAACAAGTCTTTATGGTAGGACCCCCAAACAAGTCTTTATGGTAGGAGACTCTCTAATGACCTCCAAACATGTCCTTGTGGTAGGACCCTCTAACATGTCTTTATGGTACAACCCCCAAACATGTCTTTATGGTACAGCTTTCTAACAACCCGCAAACCCAATGGGGTCATATTATGGAAATAGTTTTGCCCGGTCGTTGTATGAATTTGGCAGTCTGAAATGTTGTTTAGGTGCTGGGGGGGCACAATTACATTATGCGCTTGTCATTTGGCAAGAGTTTGAAGTCTTGAGATTAACAAGCCTGTTCAGAGTTTCCTCCTCACGACGGGATGAATTAGCATTGATTAATCAATTAGCTGTCCTTTCTGGAGCCAGGAACACTGCCCACCTAATGCACTGCCCAGTTTGTAAACGCGTTGTACCCGTGTTGGGTGTGCGGCAGCCAGGCAGGGCAGGAAGTGATTAGTTTCAATGTGTTGCTGCAGCCACCAAACACTGTTTAATATAAGAGAAGGTGAGGCGCTGGACATTTCAGACTCATTTCTTTACAAATAAAATGGCCACAGATTCAAGAAAGCATCAATTGTTGAAAAGATCCACAATGTGTCATTTAAGTAACATTCAATTCCAAATTCTGAACCCCCCTCTCTCTCTCCCTCTTTGTCTTGCTCTCTCTTTTCTTTTCTTCTCTTCTCATATCTTCTCTTCGCCTCCCTTCTCTTCTCTTCTCATATCTTCTCTTCTCTTCTCTTCTCTTCTCTTCTCTTCTCTTCTCTTCTCTTCTCTTCTCTTCTCTTCTCTTCTCTTCTCTTCTCTTCTCTTCTCTTCTCTTCTCTTCCCCTCTCTTCTCTTATCATATATTCTCTCTCCTCTCCTCCTCTCCTCTCCTCTCCTCACTTCTCTTCTCTTCTCTGCTGTGTTTGGCAGTCAGAATGTTCATGGTGTGAGGCCTGTTCTCTTTTGACCAACAAAAAACAGTTTTGAGGATTTTGTGTGTGTGTGTGTGTGTGTGCGTGTGTGTGTGTGTATTTGACTTACCTTGGGATCCACCAGGTCCTCACTCTGTGGCCTAGAGAGCCAGACCCACAGCTTCAGAACCAACCCAGTTGAATGGCCCAGCCCAGGGTAGTGTTAAATCATTATATAGCACACTATAGTAGAGGTACCTAGTAGATGACAAAGTATATTTTTAGTGTGTGTAGTCTAGGGACATCTATGGATCTCAGGGAATGTATTCCCAGTGTCAGAAAGACTGTGTCTGTTACTAGGCTTGAGTAAATTGTAATGAACCAAATGAGAATATCAATAAAAAAAAAATTAGTCTTTGACTGAATAACACCATGCTAAAATTGACCAGACCTGAAAAATCTAAGCAAATGAATAAATGGTAGATGATTAAACAGAAGGTTTTGTAGATACAGTACTGAATTCTGCCATCCGGACCCATGCTATTTGAAATATGATTATAGAATATCAGGCCTAAAATGGTTATGTGATTAAAATGCGATTAATTAGATTAATTAATTACAAATCCTGTAATTTGCACATTCACGATCGACGCATCGTATTGTTGTTACTTGTATGCCTTTTGCGGTGGAAATGGCAGATGTTCAAAGTCATAACATGCGCAACGTGTCATCTAATGAATCACGTTCAAAATATAAATGACTTCTCTTAGACCACTATTTGTGATTCCGCCTATAGAGCCAGGACTCGATGGTGCACGTTTAGCTCGCATTTGATAACTTCTGTGTTTCACTCAACTCCAGCTGGAAGGGAGGGGCTGAGCCCGCTGCCCCCACCTTACACTTTAGAAGCTATGACAGCTAGCTCTTCAGCCCTGCGTCCTGCAGCCTGTGACGTGCGTGCGTGAGGGGAAGTCCAGTCCTCTGTTAGCTTGGCTGTAGCTCCCTGTGACTCTATTCCACTGACCTGATCTGGTATCCCTGGAGTTCCTTGTAGCTGTGTGTGTATGTGTGCATGTGTGTGTGTGTGTGTGTGTGTGTCTGTGTGTGTGTGCGCGCGCGCACTTCCGTGTGGGGGGGGGGGGGGGAGTCCAGTCCTCTGTTAGCGTGGCTGTAGCTCCCTGTGACTCTATTCCACTGACCTGATCTGGTATCCCTGGAGTTCCTGGTAGCTGTGTATGTGTGCACGTGTGTGCACATGTATGCACGTGTGTGTGTGTGTGCGCGCGCGCGTGTGTGTGTGCATGCTTCCGTGTGTGTGTGGGGGGGGGGGGGGGTTCCCAATCATGTGACCAGGTTCTCTCTTATTCCCAGTGTTTGTTCCAGTACCTGTTTTTATTATAGTTTTTTTTAAATGGCACTTGGATGACAGTAATGGTTCAGATGAAAGACCACTACTGTATACGTATAGAATCAAGAGGTTTATTTGTCACATACTGTACAAACCAGGGCATACAGTTTGTTTTGTTTGTTTATTTAGGATCCCACTTGACAAAAGCTATTCTTCCTGGGGTCCGGGTGAAACGGGGGTGGTCAGACTCATGCCCGCATCGATTGTGCAATAATACAATAATAAAATAGACAAACCGGTAAGACATAAGATGTGCATGATAAAAATAGACATGCTAAATTCTTGTATAGGTATGATTGTACTCTGTACTTATATGCAGTATTGTACTGTGTACTTATAGACAGTATTGTACTGTGTACTTATAGACAGTATTGTACTGTGTACTTATAGACAGTATTGTACTGTGTACTTATAGACAGTATTGTACTGTGTACTTATAGACAGTATTGTACTGTGTACTTATATACAGTATTGTACTGTGTACTTATATACAGTATTGTACTGTGTACTTATAGACAGTATTGTACTGTGTACTTATAGACAGTATTGTACTGTGTACTTATAGACAGTATTGTACTGTGTACTTATAGACAGCATTGTACTGTGTACTTATAGACAGTATTGTACTGTGTACTTATAGACAGTATTGTACTGTGCCTTTATAAACGGCACCTACTCTAAATCTGTGTTACTTAAAGGAGACCTACAACACCCAATTTCAGAATTCATACATGGTATTCATCTGGTCCAAGACGGTACACAGATATTAGTTAAAATGTCTCTCCCAAAAAAAACTCTCTCCCAAATCCAGAAACGGGGAGAAAACTCAAACTTGTGATGTCATCGAGTAATAAAGTCTGAAGCTGCTCCATAGACAATCGATTGGGAAATATGTTATATAGATGACATGCATGTTGTTATAGTAGTTCTTTATAGATGACACACATGTTGTTATAGTAGTTCTTTATAGATGACATGTTGTTATAGATGACACACAGGGGAATGTTGTTATGGTAGTTATTTTGTCCTGGTGTCCTACTCGATCAGCCCTGCTATCAGAAGGTGTCATTGAGTCATGGTGTCCTACTCGATCAGCCCTGCTATCAGAAGGTGTCATTGAGTCATGGTGTCCTACTCAATCAACCCTGCTATCAGAAGGTGTCATTGAGTCATGGTGTCCTACTCGATCAGCCCTGCTATCAGAAGGTGTCATTGAGTCATGGTGTCCTACTCAATCAACCCTGCTATCAGAAGGTGTCATTGAGTCATGGTGTCCTACTCGATCAACCCTTGCACCACCAGCAGCCAGTCTGTTGTTATTCCATTTATGATTTTCTTTGTTGATAAAACACAGACCGAACCTTAGCTTCCGCCTATTTTATAAACCTATGCATTTAACAATGAAAAATGTTTCCGGCAAATTTAAAGGGGAACTATTTTACTATTTCTTTCACTATTTGGGCACTTTTACACAATTCCTGTGAGTCTATGGAACACCTCTGTAATATATATATTTTTTTTATTCATTGTTTTGTATTTCTAATCAAGTCCTCAAAAACAGCATTTTTCTACCTCAAGATCTCGAGCCGTTTTGAGCTAATGTGGACTGGGGTGCAGGTGCTGGTGCCTGAGGAGCCACATTAACATGCAGCAGTGTCTCTCTGACATCACATATAGGCACATTTTCAAACGACTCAGTTCAGTGAGGGTGAATATTGTGAGAGGAGAATTGGAAGAATGCGCCAATATGAGAATTTTGAGACATAGATCATATTAATATAAGTTCACATAGCTAGGAAACAATGCTAAACACTCAAAAAGGCCATTTATAAGATAGTTCCCCTTTAATGATATCAATATTGTGCTGTCTGAACATGAACAGTATTGTGCTGTCCGTAGTATTTACCTACCTGGGCAGATAGGCTATACTTGTTTTCTTTTATAAAAACAAGATTTGATCTTCAAAAAGATCTTGTTCCACGAATGAGTGTTGAGGAAAGGGGCGGGTGGTCTTATATTGGGGTCAATACAGTCACAATAGCTTTGGAACTGGCCACTAAAAATAGGGCCGGATGAAGACCTGGGCACACCTCTGTGGTGTGGTGTTTTTCTGCTTAAAGGAACATTGCACTGATTTATAGCTTGTTGTTTTCAAGTGTGTTCTTTTGGCTCATATGCGGCTTGTACCCTTGATGCTCCCCAGGGGTGTGGGGGGGGGGGGGGGGGGTACGGGTGAAAGGATGTGTGTGCATGTGATGGGAGGAGGAGGTGGGGTGTTGATGAGAAAAGGAAAGGAGCTTGGAGGAAGGGAGAGGGGAGAGAGAGGGAGGTGGAGAGAGAGAGAGGTGGAGGAGAGAGAGAGAGAGGTGGAGGGGGAGAGAGGGAGAGGGGTAGATGGAGAGAGAGAGAGGTGGAGGGAGAGAGAGAGGTGGAGGGGGAGGGAGGGAGAGGGGTAGATGGAGAGAGAGAGGTGGGGGGGGGGAGAGAGAGTTGGGACTTATTGGAGTGAGATGTATTTGGAAGGGAAGAGGGATGAGGAGGAGAGTTAAGGGAGTGGGGGGGGGGGGTCTGGAGTTACTGCACAGGAAGTCCCCATTGTGTGGCTCCAGCCATTTCCTGTTTGTGTGCCCCGTGGCACGTCCTCTTTCCTGTTGTACCCAGGAAGTGACACTGTCACATTCCAGCTCTGATCTCTGCAGTGGAACTTACTCGGTGTGTGGGTGTGTGTGTGTGTTGGTGTGTATGATGGACTTGCTGTCTTCATGTATACCTGCTTGGTTATTATACAATAACTATACCTGTTATGTTCACAAGAGGACAATGTCCTCACACGAACTGTACCTAACTGTTATGTTCACAAGAGGACAATGTCCTCACAAGAACTGTACCAAACTGTTATGTTCACAAGAGGACAATGTCCTCACAAGAACTCTACCTAACTGTTATGTTCACAAGAGGACAATGGGCCTCACTTGAGAGAGATGTGCCAACCAGTCTGACTTGGAGCACGCACTGACTGTACTATATATGTGCACTGCCAGTCAGGCTTATATGTGGAGATATTCAGACTCTAGATCTATTTGCAGAGCCAGATGAGTGGCTGCTTAACCGTTAAGTATTTCCCAACCTACTGTGCGATTGGCTCTTGAATCGTTCAGTATTGACAAAGCCTGCTTTGCTGGAATGATTCATTTTGCACGTACTGTATATATACAGTACGTGTGCGCGCACTGCGGGAGGTGGCCAAAAGCGCGCAACTACTATTATATTACTACTATATTAATACAGTCTATTCCACTATATAGCTATAGGTAGAGCTGCCGCGATTACCGCATTACCGCGGTATCGCTGTTACATCACGGCCACCGCAGAGTAGGCTGAATACCGCATCACCGCTGTTTTTTATAATAATAATAATAAAGTACCCTCCTCTCGTTGGGCTTGCGGCTCTGCAGATATACCCTACTCCTCTATCGAGGTTCCAAGCGACCCTATTGGGTACCAGAAAAGTCACGTGAAACATTGCAGACCACTGATTGGTCAGAAGAGAGACGCGTCACACGTTGGAGCGTCCTGCAGTTTTTTACGTCCTGAATGTCAGCCATTGATCAGAGCTCATCACAATACGGCTAATAACTTTAGCTTTAGCTCCCCGCCGGAGTGGACTACCATCGCTCCTCAGGAGTACTAAACGAGACATAATGATTTTACTGTCTGCAACGAATGTTATAATAAAAGCCCTTCGTTCTATACACTTGTCTGATTGAAAACTTTATTAACAGACCGCAGAATGGGACAACTCGGCACGCTCTGAGCAAAGAAAGGAACTGAGATATGCTTGCCTTGTCCGGTAAATACGCTGATGTTATTGAACGTATAACTATATAATGTTAATGCCACAAAACGAATGCCTTTATTATAAAGTAGTAACTTTATAGTAATAATAATAAGAAAGGGTCGGGGGGGTAACCACCCCTGCCCGCGACACCGAGTGAACGGCGCACGACCAGAGGGGAAACTTCGAATCCGTGTTTCACTTTCAATAACTAATGCGTGCTTGCCGAATCCCAAACAATATTCATGCTGCAAAGTCATCCTCTAAAGATAGACATTTAGACTAGAGGCAGGCTATATGCTATAAAGAGTAGACTACTACTACAAAAAAAAAAAAATGCATACAACTTTTTTTTTTTTTTGCGTGCGGTAATAAGCGCGGCGGTAGGAAATATTTTGCAAATTTGTGCGGTAAGGAAAACATCAATACCGCGGCAGCTCTAACTATAGGTGCTGTATGATGACAATACATTTGATTCCTATCTAATTTTGCTCCATCGCAAAGTGCTCCAGCGCTTGAATACGGCCGGGGGATCCGCTCATGCAATGCAGACCCAAGTTCGCACACAGCTCTCGTATTATAATGAGCCCGCGAGGCGTGTCTCTGTATGCAAATGACTTGCGCAAGAACACGCATTCCCGTTTAGAATGAGTGGGATTCATCATTAAAAAAACCTGGGTAAGAACAGATTTGGACGTTAAGAACGGCTTGATGAATTGTTCTCTTAACAGACAGGTAAGCAAGAATATAAGAAAAATAATAAGAGTATTGTTGAATGAGGCCCAATGTCCTCACAAGAACTGTACCTAACTGTTATGTTCACAAGAGAACAATGTCCTCACAATAACTGTTAGGGGTGTAACAGTACACAAGAACCACGGTTCGGTACGTACCTCGGTTTTGAAGTCATGGTTCTGTACGGGTTTTCGGTACAGTGGGGGAAAGTTTGGCTTTCCATGTTCCACTCAGGGGTGATGTAGTGTGCAGTAACTAATTGTACTTGTATGGCTGGCAATGTATATTCTATATTGAAATTAATAATCAAGTTTTGAATAAAATTCTGCACGCAAAAAAGGTTTTGCACGTGAGTTTGTTAGTGGTTAACGTACCGTTGTATTTGTTCAGTACACAGCCGTACTGAACCTTAGGTCCAGTACTGAAACGGTTCGGTACGGATACATGTACCTTTACACTCCTAATAACTGTACATAAGTGTTCACAAGAGGACAATGTCCTCACAAGGGAATCCAAACACCTAAATCGTTCACTCAAATATGTTTGTAACAACATTTTAAGCAAGAAATAGGATATGCAAATATTTCTGTCTTCCCTCTTCCTCTCCGACTTCAATCGCTTCCACTCTCTTTTTGCATTTCACAAAATAGCTAATTAATACAAAACCAAACACCCATGAAAAAGTACAACTTCAACTTCCTCCAGTGGGTTGTGTTTTTGTGTCTCTCGTTGAATGTGAAACGCACGCCAGCTAGCAGTTACACCCAAAGAGGGCTCCTCTATTGTCTCAGCTCCTTAGAGTTAGTTAGTTTAGGTAGTGGAGAGATGGTATTGGTTAGAGTTAGTTTAGGTAGTGGAGAGATGGTATTGGTTAGAGTTAGTTTAGGTAGTGGAGAGATGGTATTGGTTAGAGTTAGTTTAGGCAGTAGAGAGATGGTATTGGTTAGAGTTAGTTTAGGTAGTGGAGAGATGGTATTGGTTAGAGTTGGATTAGGTAGTGGAGAGATGGTATTGGTTAGAGTTGGATTAGGTAGTGGAGAGATGGTATTGGTTAGAGTTAGTTTAGGTAGTGGAGAGATGGTATTGGTTAGAGTTGGATTAGGTAGTGGAGAGATGGTATTGGTTAGAGTTAGTTTAGGTAGTGGAGAGATGGTATTGGTTAGAGTTGGATTAGGTAGTGGAGAGATGGTATTGGTTAGAGTTAGTTTAGGTAGTGGAGAGATGGTATTGGTTAGAGTTAGTTTAGGTAGTGGAGAGATGGTATTGGTTAGAGTTAGAGTTGGTTTAGGTAGTGGAGAGATGGTATTGGTTAGAGTTGGTTTGGGTAGTGGAGAGATGGTATTGGTTAGAGTTAGTTTAGGTAGTGGAGAGATGGTATTGGTTAGAGTTAGTTTAGGTACTAGAGAGATGGTATTGGTTAGAGTTAGTTTAGGTACTGGAGAGATGGTATTGGTTAGAGTTGGTTTAGGTAGTGGAGAGATGGTATTGGTTAGAGTTAGTTTAGGTACTGGAGATCATGGTATTGGTTAGAGTTAGTTTAGGTACTGGAGATCATGGTATTGGTTAGTAGGCTGGTAAAGCTATGCCTCCTAAAGTGTGAAAACGGAAGTACAGGCTACAGGCTTTCCGGTTTTGACAAAACAATTATAGAAACGTGTGAAGTGCACAATATTTCCTCGTTTAAGCCACTGCAATGGCTTTGCCTGAAGAATATACTACATGACCGGGACGTTCTAGCTTGTTTGCCGACAGTTTGGTCCATTCGGAGGCAGCTTCCAGGGGAAGTACATACACCGGAAATTCTTTACCCGTCTTTATCTCACGGACGAGATAAAACTGGGAACGAGGTTAATTGGTTAGAGTTAGTTTAGGTAGTGGAGAGATGGTATTGGTTAGAGTTAGAGTTGGTTTAGGTAGTGGAGAGATGGTATTGGTTCAATGTTACTCCCCATATCACTCTGTCACTAAAATATAAACGTTTCAGTGAAATGTCCCTTTAACACATTGAGTGCCACGTCCCTTCCGGGAAGTGCATCTGGCCTTGCCGTCCATTAACCCCATGTAATCGCTCACCTTGTTTGTAGAGCTAAACCTATATTTTATATTATAGCTATGGGTCTAATAACGCCGTCGATTGTCAGTGAGTTGCTTCCAGTCAACGTGCAAAAAACTGATTATTTTTTCATCCGTACATTTCCGTTTTATATTGTTTTGAATATGAATATAGTTTGGGTGCTTCCGAGTAATTCCAGGAAAAAGACACAATAATAGCGTTTTTGTGTAATTCACTTATCACTTTGTCATTTTTCGCCTGATTATCGAATCTTCCTGAAATCAGCACTAGATTATTATGTCTCCTCGTGAATACATGAAATGGGCCCTGGAGCGCGGCGCTCCCCCCTTCCCCTCCTGCACCCAACGGTAAACAGCCACACACAGCACACACAGACAGCTTCGATCGCGGGAGAAAGAAATATCAGATCAACGCAAGATTGGTAATATAGAGTCCTTACCTGGTCTCTGATGTAATGCAAAAAAAAGAATCCAATTATCTGATCGCCATTCCAGTTATCCACAGCGATCCTGTCTCCGACGTTATTGGGCATTGCACATGAACGGGCGGGCGGGGTCAGTTGTCCAAGCCATCCCTACAAGCGTGTGTTTTGCCGGAGTGTTTAGGACCCGCCCCCACGCCGTAGCTCGGTAGAGAAAAGAAACTACACCGTTTCTAATGGAGTGCAATAGCGTCCGAAGGCATTAGAGGGCGGTATAAGACCGTCTGCC
>NW_028171225.1:69112-85079 GCF_963971535.1 Notolepis coatsorum
CCTCACTATTTCTGGTTTACTTAGCAGCAAACATTTTAACTTAGCAGTCTTATATTTGGTACAATATGGTATTTAGTTTGAAGGATGCAGTCAGATTTCTATCAGGCAAAATGAAGATGCATGTAGCCAAACAAAGTGTGCATAAATGGTATCTGGATATTATCCGCATGAGACATGCAATGCCAAGTGTAAATACGACCCGTGTGTGTGTGTGTGTGTGCGCATGCGTGCGTGCGTGTTGCTAGTCATCTCTTATTTAGGCAAAAAATATACAAATCTCCCTTCTTTTATTCCCTGTGAGATGGTGTCGACAAGGACGGAGAGAGAGGGGGGTGGGGGGGTGAGGGAGAGAGAGCGCGAAGGAGAAGAGAGGGAGGAAGGATAGAGAGACAAAGGGAGAGAGAGCGTGCTACTCTTTTCCTGCGATTACATTCACAAGCTTTTAACAGTGCTCCTTTCTCTTTTGCTCTCTCTCCTTCTCCCTCTGTCTCTCTCTCTCTCTCTGTTTTTCTCTATGTCTCTCCTCTCTCTCCTTCTCCCTCAGTCTCTCTCTCTCTTTCTCTCTGTTTTTCTCTCTCTCTCTCTCTCTCCTTCTCCCTCAGTCTATCTCTCCTCTCTCCTTCTCCCTCAGTCTCTCTCTCTCTCTCGCTCGCTCTCTCTGTTTCTCTCTCTCTCTCTCTCTCCTTCTCCCTCAGTCTATCTCTCCTCTCTCCTTCTCCCTCAGTCTCTCTCTCTCTCTCGCTCGCTCTCTCTGTTTTTCTCTCTCTCTCTCCTTCTCCCTCAGTCTCTCTCTCTCCTTCTCCCTCAGTCTCGCTCTCTCTCGCTCTCTCTGTTTTCCTCTCTCTCTCCTTCTCCCTCAGTCTCTCTCTCTCTCTCCTTCTCCCTCAGTCTCTCTCTCTCTCGCTCTCTCTGTTTTTCTCTCTCTCTCCTTCTCCCTCAGTCTCTCTCTCTCTCGCTCTCTCTGTTTTCCCTTCTCTGGAAAATGTGTGTTGAGTTTGGAACGGTCAGAGGGAGGGAGGGAGAGAGGGAGGGAGTAGTGAGCCATTCACCCCCCACCTCCCCTCCCCACCCCTCCCCTCCCCCGTTGTTTCTCTCCTCCTCCTCCTCCACTCTCCTGCTTGCATATCTGCCTCCTTGGGGAGGAGGTGAGGAGAGGAGAGCAGGCAGGGGAGGGGTGGGGGGGGGGGGGGGGGGGGTGGGGGGGGGTGGCCTCTGAGCGCTGACCCACAGGGGAGAAGACCGGAGGAGCCCCCCCACCCCCACCCACCACACTGCCCCTGTTGAGACAGAATAACAACATGTCCCTCCCTCTTCCCCTCGCTCCCCCTGCGTGCAGAGAGAGAGAGAGAGAGAGAGAGAGAGATACATGCACACTGATACATTTGTATTATAAAACAGCATTTTAAAACAAAAACGATCTCCGTCCACACAAGGGTTTTTAGCACCGTTTTAGAAATGATCTCCGTCCAAACTAACACGTCTGAAGACGCGTCACATGACCGTTAACCACCTTCACTACCACATCACATGACCCTTCACTTCACTACCACATCACATGACCCTTCACTTCACTATCGCATCACATGACCCTTCACTTCACTAGCACATCACATGACCCTTAACTACCACATCACATGACCCTTCACTTCACTATCGCATCACATGACCCTTCACTTCACTAGCACATCACATGACCCTTAACTACCATATCACATGACCCTTCACTTCACTATCGCATCACATGACCCTTCACTTCACTAGCACATCACATGACCCTTCACTTCACTACCGCATCACATGACCCTTCACTTCACTACCACATCACATGACCCTTCACTACCACATCACATGACCCTTCACTACCACATCAAATGACCCTTCACTACCACATCACATGACCCTTCACTTCACTACCGCATCACATGACCGTTCACCCTCCAGACCGCTAGGGGGCGCAGAGTGATTAGGTGCCAGCTATTACCACAGTCAGACCCTCTAGTCTTGCTTGTATCTTGTAGATTGGTCACCATGCATGCCTTGCAGAGCGATAGTGATAATACTGCCTCTCTGGGGTAACTCTGCCATCAGGGTATTTCTTCATGAGGTACGGCATCATGGCATACGCTGGATACACAGCCTTCTTCACCCTCCAGCTCCCTAGGGCAGGAGGGAATTGTCCCATCGTTTAGGTCATGACTCAATTTCCAGTTGGCAAATACAGTACATTCAAAGTACGTTTGAGTTAGCTAGAATAGACTTTTAATTGTCATTGCACAGTATACAACGACATTTCAGGGGAGCTCCCACAGACCGTAGTACATATATACATACATGATCACATAACACATATAACACTGTACATAACAGAATATTTTAAATAATAAAGTGCATAATGGGTGGTAATCAGAGATTTCCAAGTGCAGTGGTAAGTGCATGGTGCACGTGAGGGGACAGTCAATGAGTATTTAACAGTCTAACTGCTTGGGGGGAAAAAGCTGTTCTTAAATCTTGTACTCTTGGCATGTATGGACCGGTATCTCCTTCCTGAGGGAAGGAGTTGGAAGAGGTGATGTGCTGGGTGCGACTGGCGATCGTTTTACTCCATGTGTGTGCAGTGTGGATGCTAGGTGTAAATACGAGAGTAGTGTGGAGACTAGGTGTAAATACGAGAGTAGTTTCAAGTTTCAAGTTTCTTTAATAGTTGTCATACAGAAGTACAGAATACTTTCATACAAAATGCTTCTTACTGTTACGCTCCAGAGACTGTGCTAGACAAGATAGTATCAAATAACATAGTATAGCATGTAGTTTAGAAGAAGAAAATGAGGTCACAGTGTTCGGTATAGACATATGTACAATGTTCTGAGTTACCATATAATATACAATACTATGCAGTGTACTAATGTACAGTACTATATAGTGCAAAGCAGAAATGGGATGAGGTACAATTTAGGTACAATTTACAGTAAGGTGTACGAGTTGTAGTGCAATCCTTCATCAATAAATATAAAGTGTGGGGAGTGGGTGCTACAGTGTGTTTGTTTAAAGTGGGTGTGTGCTATAAAGTGTGTGGAGTGGGTGCTACAGTGTGTTTGTTTAAAGTGAGTGTGTGCGTGTGGATGTGTGTGCTATGTGCGTTTGGTGGTTGTTGTTGTGTAGGGGAGGATCTATGGTGGTTGTTGTTGTGTAGTGTTCATTCATTGTTCGTTTAGCAGCCTGATGGCCTGGGGATAGAAGCTTCTTCTGAGTCTTTCTGTGCTCGCCTTGAGACGCCGGTATCGCTTGCCTGACCGCAGCAGTTCAAAGAGGCAGTTGTTCGGGTGACTGGAGTCTTTAATGATTCTCTTAGCCTTGCCCTTGCAACGCTTGTTGTAAATGTTCTGGAGGGTGGGGAGCCCCCCTCCAATTGTGCGTTCGGCTGAACGTGTCACTCTTTGTAGTCTGCTTCGGTCTTGTGCAGTGCTATTCCCAAACCAGGAGGTGATGTTGCCGGTCAAGATGCTCTCTATTGTACATGAGTAGAAGTTCTTAAGGATCTTCTGACTGACTTGGAACTTCCTTAGGCGCCTGAGGAAGTAGAGGCGTTGTCGTGCCTTCTTCACAACACTGTCAATGTGTGTGGTCCATGTCAAGTCCTCGGATATGTAGGCTCCGAGGTACTTAAAGCTGTTGACTCTCTCAACCGGTGCCCCGTCGATGCTGAGGGGGCTGTAGTCCTTGACCCCACGACCTCCTGAAGTCCACAATCATCTCCTTTGTTTTGCTGACGTTCAGGGAGAGGCTGTTTTCCTGGCACCATCCCGCCAGGACCTTGACCTCTTCCAGGTAGGCCCTCTCGTCGTTGGCAGAGATCAGGCCCACCACCACTGTGTCGTCAGCAAATTTGATGATTGTATTGCTACTCCGCTGAGCCACACAGAGAGTAGTGTGGAGACTAGGTGTAAATACGAGAGTAGTGTGGAGACTAGGTGTAAATACGAGAGTAGTGTGGACACTAGGTGTAAACACTAGAGTAGTGTGGACACTAGGTGTAAACACTAGAGTAGTGTGGATGTTAGGTGTAAATACGAGAGTAGTGTGGACACTAGGTGTAAACACTAGAGTAGTGTGGACACTAGGTGTAAATACGAGAGTAGTGTGGATGTTAGGTGTAAATACGAGAGTAGTGTGGACACTAGGTGTAAACACTAGAGTAGTGTGGACACTAGGTGTAAACACTAGAGTAGTGTGGATGTTAGGTGTAAATACGAGAGTAGTGTGGACACTAGGTGTAAACACTAGAGTAGTGTGGACACTAGGTGTAAACACTAGAGTAGTGTGGACACTAGGTGTAAACACTAGAGTAGTGTGGACACTAGGTGTAAATACTAGAGTAGTGTGGACACTAGGTGTAAATACTAGAGTAGTGTGGACACTAGGTGTAAATACTAGAGTAGTGTGGACACTAGGTGTAAATACTAGAGTAGAGCCATATGAAATCCGTTTTATTATTTTCCAAATTCCATTTTATTTTTTCCCAAATTCCGTTTTTTCCGTTTTAATATTTCAGAATTCTGTATTTTGCTTTTTATGCTCATTTTACCATCAGAAATAGTGTCTAATAAGTGGGAATGAATAAATGTCTACAATTGAATATGATATAACAGTCCATTTAATGTTTTTAAGTGCTGCAACTCAGAAATACAGTTACATTGTGACAAAATAAAAATACACATTTCAAGTGTAAACAATAGATACAGCTAGCTACTACTGACATTATCACAATGTCAGTAGCCTAGCTATATCTATTTTATTGTGATGAAATATAGTAATGCATAATTTAGGCACCTTTAGTTTGGTTTATTTCGTTTATAAAGGACAGTGTATAATGACAATCGTTTGCATTAAACAAATGGATTGCACCAGATTTAGCAAGAAGCTATCATTTCCATCTATAGTCCCATGTACTGTATAACGTTTCATAGCTAAGTTTATTTCGATTATAAAGGGCAGTGTATAATGACTCGTTTGCATTAAACAAATGGATGGGTGCACTAGATTTAGCAAGAAGCGATCATGTCCTAATCACAACAGTGTTGCAAGTGTTTTTGTGGCTCCAGTCCACGGAACGTTGACAGAATTAGCAAAACACCTTATCGCCGGAGGCATAAAAGTCATTAGGATACTGCTCTGCTCTGAATTGAGGGCTTATTTGGGGAATTTATTAGCTTCTTGACGATGTAAACACCGAAGCAGCGAGACGCTTGGGAGACTGCCTGTGTTGTGTGTAACCCGCTCTAGCGTCCGCCTCCCCGGTCGCGTGTGCACCAAGCGTTCCACCCAAAAACGGAATTTCAGTCCAGATTAGGCCAAATTCTGCAATATTCCACGTTTTGCAGTTGATTCCATTTTTATTGGTCAATTCCGCGATTCCGTCCGCGATTCCGTGAACGCGGATTTCATATGGCTCTATACTAGAGTAGTGTGGACACTAGGTGTAAACACTAGAGTAGTGTGGACACTAGGTGTAAATACTAGAGTAGTGTGGACACTAGGTGTAAACACTAGAGTAGTGTGGACACTAGGTGTAACTGAGGGGTACAATTCCCTGACTGTATTGTTAGATATGGTATTTAATACCACTACCTCTTGTACTTTAACTTCTGGCCATCCAGTACATGATATAAGTATGATGAACACTTTCTCACCTGATGAAATGAATCCACACAAATGTACAAATCGAATATTTAATATAGCAAAAGGTATATACAACGTTCACTTGTTTACACTTATGATTTGAAATATGCACTTGTATGGCAAATGAGTATTCTTAGGTAAATCAACATTGAATGTCCAATCTCTGGTTACGCAGGGAGTAAGTATACAACCTGGATATTTAGGAACTATAGCGATGGTACTTAAATGATTATAGCTGGATACACTAAGGGGGGGGGGGGGGTCCCGCTGGTTGTAAGACAGTAGGAGGGGGGGGTTAGAGAAGCCGCTGGCGGTATCCCATCTGGCCGACGGTTACTTGGCAGAATACAAAGTCTTGAACACGGTGCCCACAGAACCTCGGTCCGCAGACGAATACAGCTGGACCCTCTGGTGGACGGTAGCTGCCGGTCCACAACGGAGAGACGTGAGGCGACCTCACTGGTGTAGAGCGCCGTCTCACCTGGAGTCCTCTCCGGGGGGTAGTTCCAACACTCCGCAGTGTTGGCCGTTATCCATGGAATAATCAAAGCACCCAAAGCATAATCCAAGCCGTGGAAGGCTCGCCGTCGTCCGGGTAGAGTAATCCAATATACAGGTCCAGTCGCCCTGGCCCGGAGCTCCTCGGATGCAAGCACCACTAGGGGTCTGCCCAGCCTGGTTAAGCGTCCAGATAACGTCAGGAACGATGGGGGTACTGATAACTTTAGAACTCTAACCGAACGATGCACCATACATAAATAGACTATTATTAGCTTAATAGAATACGTCCAACTCGACGGTATAGTGCCAAACTATGACTATTCAACTATTAATCCATACGATATCTCAATGCCTATTCTGAGGCCAAGTAGGCCTTACTACACCACACGTGCGTCGTGGGTGAGGCTTCGCGTCTGTCACTCTGTTGGAGGGTAAAGAACTGGACTAAAAAGAAAGTTCTACTTTACTTGCGCCATATATATATGCGCTATGAACAAATAGTACCATTCGTATTTCGCCAGACGTATTCCTGCGCGGAACCGGGGCTTGCCACGACATGTTGGGCGGCACGATTGAACTTGAACCTAGGGGTATGGCAACCTGGCGCCAGGTTCTCGTCCAATGGTAGAATGAAACTATTATGGGCTGTTTAGTAGACTAAAGGGATATTCAGTGCATATTGTACAAGGAATATACAGGGGATATCAAACGATATACAAACACTATTTAAATATATATATATATAAATAAATATATATATTCGGTTTAATCTGATCCTTCACAACAGCCGCCCCCTAATTAGTCCCACCTAATTAGCTAAGCAGAGACAGATTAACCGCACTGTCTACCACTCAAGGTCCGCTGTAAGGGTCAGTCAACTCACAAAGTCATGGGGTCATGGTCATCATCGATAGTATCTGGGAGTCGGGGCAGTTCTATGAGCCTCGCCACGGGTCGTGTGTAAGTGCGCCCTTGGACGAGTACTTCAGCTGCTCGGACCTTGCCATCGGCACCGGTGATCACTTTGCTTACGCGGCCAGCCGGCCACATAGCTCTGGGTAGTGACTGGTCAATAATCATGACGACTGTTCCTTCTGTCAAATTGTCTCTCTCTTTTACCCACTTCTGGCGGGTCTGTAGAGACGGTAGGTAGTGGAGTAGGAAGCTGCTCCAAAACTTGTCAGCTAGTACTTGACTGTACCTCCACATTCTTCGGCCGTTCGCTTCTTCAGGCCTGTACATTGTCTGGGGTAGCGCGGGGTCCAGCCGCCCCATTAAGAGTGTGTTGGGGGTGACTGGGTCGACATCTGCTACATCACTGGAGACGTATTTCTTTATGATCAGCTCTGTGACCTTGTGTCGGCTGTTCAAGACTATCGGGTACTTAATATCATCCGGTAGATCGGGGGCTCTCCGCAGGCGACCACCCACTCTGATGAGATTATGGGCGTCACTCTCTGGTGCCAGGTGGAGCAGTCTGCTGTCTGATGGGACGGGGTTTCCTCCCTGTAGACAGTCTAGCTCATCGGGGAACGAGTCTCTCTGGGCTCGTTGTAGTAGAAGAAGTTCTGCTTCTTCGTAGTCAGCTGCTGACATGTCAGTGGTGGACTGAATCTCTGGGTGGTGCCGCAGGAATGTTCTTTGCTGTGCACTCGCTAGGGTAATGCAGTCATCTATGTTGGGGTCTGTGGAGGCGACTGTGCTCACTCCACAGAACATAGGTTTCTTGTTCTCAGCCTCCTCGTTACTTGCTTCCCGTGGGGTGGGCGTAGGCCACTCTCCTTCCGGGAGCTTGAGGAATTCTGGTCCGTCACTGTAGATGTTGCGACGGGTTAGGTCATCCAGAGACATTCCCCGGGTGATGACGTCAGCTGGGTTGTGTTTGGTGTCCACATACCGCCAGCTCGCTGCTTCGGTTAGCTCTTGAATCTCGGTGACTCTGACTCCCACGAAGACTTTGTATCTGTATGAATCAGACTTGATCCATGTGAGTACTGTCGTGGAATCTGACCACAAGATTGTTCTGTGCACCGGAATGGTGAGTTCACGTTGGATTAACGTGGCTAGATGCGCTCCTGCTAGGGCTGCGCAGAGCTCTAGACGTGGGATAGATTGTTGCTTACGTGGGGCTATTCTTGAGCGGGCCAGGATGAAAGCAGTGTGTATCTTTCCTCCCTTCTCTTGGGCACGCAAGTAGGCCACCGATCCATAGGCTACTTCGGAGGCGTCGCTGAAGACGTGTAGATCAATCTCGCATGTCTCTGGCCTCACTGTGGATGGGAAGTAGCTGCGGCGTATATTGACGCCTGGGAGTGAGCGGAGTTCCGTCTCCCACTCTCTCCATGTTGAGGCAAGGTGTGCGGGTATTGGGTCGTCCCAGCCCTGGTCCTTGTCCCATAGTGCTCGTACAATCATCTTTGCCCTGGTGGTGTAAGGTAGAATACATCCCAACGGGTCATATTGTCTGGCGAGTGTTCTGTACACACTCTGTCTGGTGGTCGGTATCGCCGTCGACCTTCCCTGCTCTGGAGCCAAGGGTTTGTGTCTATAGTGGAGCGAGTCTGTTTTGAAGCGCCAGACTAGTCCTAGTGTCATTTCTTGGGCTTCTCCTGGGATGGTCGCCATCCAGGTCTCGCTGCTGGCAGCCTTGTCCGCGGGGGAGAGGCTGCGCAATACGTGCGGGTCACTGCTGGCCCACTGCCTGAGATCAAAGCCGCCTTTGATCAGGGAGGCGCGTAACTTGATTAGGAGAGCCTCGGCTTCTTCTTGAGTCGAAACGCTTTGTAAACAGTTGTCCACGTAGAAACTGTTCTTCACACTGTGTTGGACCTCCTCATCTGCTGTTGGGTCCTCTGCGACGTGTTTCTGTAGTGCAAATGTAGCACAGCACGGGCTGCATGTGGTTCCGAAGGGGAGTACTTCCCACTGGTAGATGGCTGGGTTCTCATCTCCGATCCTCTCTCTCCATAGGAACCGCAGCAGGGGCTTGTCCTCCTCTACTGGTCTCACCTGCAAGAACATCCCTTTGATATCCCCGCTGATAGCCACCTTGTCCTGGCGGAAGCGCAGTAGCACGCCTAGTAGGGAGGGGCCGAGTGTGGGGCCGGGCAAGAGCTCTTTATTCAGATTTTGGGATCCGATCTGGTAGCTGCAGTTAAACACAATGCAATCCTTGCCGTTGTGATGGACCTTGTGATGCGGCACGTACCATGATTCGGTCGTCTGATCGGCCTCTTTAATGTCAATCTTTGTTACGTGTCCCGCTGTGATTAGCTTCTCAATCTCAGCGCGGTACACACTCTCTTGAGCGGGGTCTTTGGCTAGGCGCCGCTCCGTGTTCAATAGATAGCGCTCCGTGGCGTCTTTCTTTGCGTGAAAGGTGGGCATTCCCTCTCGCCTCAGGAGTGGAGTTGCGTATCTCATCACTCCGCCGACTGTGACTCTCTTTGTACCCTGCTCGAGTAGGTTGATGGCGTAAATGTCTTCTTTAGAAGGAATATATATTTTTTCGTTCTTAAAGGGCATTGTCTCTAGTGTCCATAGCCTCTCGACATGCTGCAGGAGAGTGGTGTCTTCTTCTGTCGTTCTGGAGTGGAGGCAGCTAGTGGCTGCTGTTCGGTTGAGAGATTTAGCGAGGGGGCCTTGTAGGGTCCACCCTAGGCGGGTCTCGACTGCTGCAGGACAGCCTCGGGGTCCTGTATGGACCCGGTCAATCGGGACTATGAGTTCTGCATGGTCGGAGCCTATCAGCAGGGTCGGGGTAGCGCCGTCTATGAGCGGTATAGGTAATTGGCGCAGGTGCACATATTTATCCATCAACTTGGCGACAGGGTAGGTGTACTGCGATAGTCCTATTTCTTGGCTGGTGAAAGCATTTGTAATCTTATACCGTCGCTCTGGCTGCCCGTTTGCTGCGATAGTGAAGGAGACATTCTCGCCCTTTATCGTCTTTAAATCTCTTCTTATTGTCCGAATCGTCATTTCGTTCTTGCTCCCCCGCAGTCCCAGCTGGGCCGCAGCGGACGCGAGCAGAAGGGTCTTCTCTGACCCGTCATCAAGGACGGCGTAAGTGTCCATGACTTTATCTTGGTAGCTCAATGTCACACGGACTACCTTTAAGAGCACTTGGGCGCCGCTGCTGCTGGCGGGGTCAATGTACATGACACTTGCCTTGGTGCCGCTCGATGGTGCAGGTGGAGGCCGTCTTCTGTTACTGTCGTGTAGTATATCTAGATGGGCTCCATCGCACCGACTGCACCTTTTCTTTAGGCGGCATTCGGCTGCCATGTGTGGCCGCGCACATCGGTAACAGCGCCTGTTGGACTTTATCCATTGACTCACTTCTTCTGCATTCATCTTTGTGAATAGGTCACATTGTGACAGCCAGTGTTCTTTCTCACAGTAGGGACACGCTATCTTCCACTTCTCTTTTCTCGAGGGGGTGCTGTGACTCTTACTGCTCGGTACTGACTCTGATTGGTGCATGACAGTCACCGATCTTCTTCCATCATTTATTCTCCTGGGTCCCTCTCTGGAGCTTGGCGTGCTCCGCCCGAATGTATCCAGTCGTAAGCTGCTGACTTCTCTCGCCAGGAAGTCGGCTAGATCAAGGAGGGATGGCTCGGGGCCGTTGGGATCCCGGTAGTCTCTCTGCCGCCTAAAACGCTCCTGTCTTGCGGGTGGCAGCTTCTCCAAAATCCTCTCGACGTTAGAGTTGGCGTATAGCTCATGCATGCCCTTTTCCCGTTGCGCTCCCAGCATCCCTACCAGGGACTGCACTTTGATTGACAGGTCGTCTAATGAGCGATTGTCTGTGGCTGGGGGTAGGCGATCAATATGCCTTATCTCTTGGATTACGTAATCCCATATACGTCCATATCTCTGGTCCAGCGCCGCTAGGGCCGCTGTGTATGGTGTCGAAGAGGTGGCATAGGCTAGCGCTATATTGTGCGCTCGCGGTACTTTCAGGTGCTTCAGTAATATTGCATACTTGTGGCGTTCATCAGCGACATCCACCATCATTGTCTCTAAGCACATCCGGAGCTCTGTGTACTGTGCTCGACTCTCATAGGCGAAGTCTGGAAATGACGGCGTGGCAATGTATGACGCCGTGGATGGCTGATACATCGGCGAGCGTTGGGGGAGAGACCTCCTGGGCGAGTCCCCTCTTGCGCCTCGCTGTGGGCTGGTACTGGCAGGGTACCATGGCCCGCTGGTCCAGGTGCTATTCCTCGGGGCTGGTCGTGCGTCGTGCTCACCCGCGAATAGAGTCGGGGGTCTGTAGCGCAGCGCCGTGGGGGTATAGCCTGGACTGTACTGGACCTCCTGGTCCGGTGGAGTACTGTGCTGTCGTCGGGCTTGGTTCTCCTCCTCTCCCTCTTCTTCCTCTATCAGATCTTCCAGATCCTGTAATCGTTTATTTAGCTTCTCCGCAGTGTATGCCGCTCCTTCCTTGTAGCTGGGTCTCGCTTGGACCGGTCTGGGAAGGGGGTCTGCGGGGGGTATAGGCTCGGTCTGTTGGTCAAGTTCAGGGTCGCTTGCTCGTTGAGGAGACGCTGCCCTTGACTGTTGTCTCGACGAGTTCCTTGAACCCCTGGCGGAGGGAGAGGGTGTTGCCTTGCGGATCAGCTGCTCCATTAGCTGCGCTTGTAACTTGTCGCGCTCGACTTCGCGCTTGGTGAGATCTGCTTCTCTTTGGGCACCGGCAGCTGGGCGTCGGCCCGTTCTCTTGCCATATTCTCTTCTGTCTGAAGGCGTCTCATCTCCAGGCGTGTGCGCTCTTCTTCGCTCCGTTGTTGTGCTTGGAGACGGTCGCGTTCACCCTGAAGTCGATCGCGTTCGGTAGAGGCTGTCAGGCTGACGAGGAACGCCTGTTGTAGCATCCTCTCCGCTTCGCTGGGGGAAGGCGGTTGTGGAGGTGAGCCGCTCCTGCGTGAGCCGCTCCTGGGGGTACTCGTTGGGGAGTCCTGGAGCTCTATTTCCTCGGCGCTCTCCTCCTCTTCTTCCGTGCAGAGTTCTCTCTCTGTAGGGTTGTCTTCCTCCCGGTGCTGGTCGGGAACTACTTCTTCTGTAGTGGCGGGGGGTAAAGGCATGTCCGCTCCCTCCTGGTCCCCACCGTGAGCTTGGTCAGTTACATTAGGACCTACTAGGGCCTCTGTGGTCGGGGAAACCTGGTCGTTAAGGTCAGACATAATTTTACTTTCTACTTTTACCGCGTTTACCGTTTGTCGAAGGCTAGGTAGTTGACTGACAGTGTAATCCTCTAAGTACTGAGGTGGCTGTCGTCTGCACCGCGGGCGTTCTAGGTTAGGAGGACCGTTTCGTGGAGTGTTCATCATAGGCCATTTCAATATTAATAACACTATATTAATATTACACTAGTTACCCTCCGGCTCGAAGGACCAATTGTAACTGAGGGGTACAATTCCCTGACTGTATTGTTAGATATGGTATTTAATACCACTACCTCTTGTACTTTAACTTCTGGCCATCCAGTACATGATATAAGTATGATGAACACTTTCCCACCTGATGAAACGAATCCACACAAATGTACAAATCGAATATTTAATATAGCAAAAGGTATATACAACGTTCACTTGTTTACACTTATGATTTGAAATATGCACTTGTATGGCAAATGAGTATTCTTAGGTAAATCAACATTGAATGTCCAATCTCTGGTTACGCAGGGAGTAAGTATACAACCTGGATATTTAGGAACTATAGCGATGGTACTTAAATGATTATAGCTGGATACACTAAGGGTGGGGGGGGGGGGTCCCGCTGGTTGTAAGACAGTAGGAGGGGGGGGTTAGAGAAGCCGCTGGCGGTATCCCATCTGGCCGACGGTTTCTTGGGAGAATTCAAAGTCTTGAACACGGTGCCCACAGAACCTCGGTCCGCAGACGAATACAGCTGGACCCTCTGGTGGACGGTAGCTGCCGGTCCACAACGGAGAGACGTGAGGCGACCTCACTGGTGTAGAGCGCCGTCTCACCTGGAGTCCTCTCCGGGGGGTAGTTCCAACACTCCGCAGTGTTGGCCGTTATCCATGGAATAATCAAAGCACCCAAAGCATAATCCAAGCCGTGGAAGGCTCGCCGTCGTCCGGGTAGAGTAATCCAATATACAGGTCCAGTCGCCCTGGCCCGGAGCTCCTCGGATGCAAGCACCACTAGGGGTCTGCCCAGCCTGGTTAAGCGTCCAGATAACGTCAGGAACGATGGGGGTACTGATAACTTTAGAACTCTAACCGAACGATGCACCATACATAAATAGACTATTATTAGCTTAATAGAATACGTCCAACTCGACGGTATAGTGCCAAACTATGACTATTCAACTATTAATCCATACGATATCTCAATGCCTATTCTGAGGCCAAGTAGGCCTTACTACACCACACGTGCGTCGTGGGTGAGGCTTCGCGTCTGTCACTCTGTTGGAGGGTAAAGAACTGGACTAAAAAGAAAGTTCTACTTTACTTGCGCCATATATATATGCGCTATGAACAAATAGTACCATTCGTATTTCGCCAGACGTATTCCTGCGCGGAACCGGGGCTTGCCACGACATGTTGGGCGGCACGATTGAACTTGAACCTAGGGGTATGGCAACCTGGCGCCAGGTTCTCGTCCAATGGTAGAATGAAACTATTATGGGCTGTTTAGTAGACTAAAGGGATATTCAGAGCATATTGTACAAGGAATATACAGGGGATATCAAACGATATACAAACACTATTTAAATATATATATATAAATAAATATATATATTCGGTTTAATCTGATCCTTCACAACACTAGGTGTAAATACTAGAGTAGTGTGGACACTAGGTGTAAACACTAGTGTAGTGTGGATGTTAGGTGTAAACACTAGAGTAGTGTGGATGCTACTCTAGGACGAAAACAGTTTGGACGTAGCACAGGGAGAGGGAGAGGGAGACAGAGAGAGAGATACTCAGATGCTAGCGTGTCAAGCGATGGTGTTAACATGTTCAGGGATTTTTATTTTATTTTTTTTATCCTCTCTTTCTCCGATTTTTTTTCTCTGTTTCTCCCCATCCCAATTTTAGTCGTTGTGCCAATTCCCCCCCCCCCCCCCCCCCGCCCCCCCCCCCCCCTCCCCTACCTGGTTGTTATGCGCATGTTCTCCTACTGGTCGGTACAAGGGAACCCTGAAGTCCACCACATGCTTCCTCCGACACATGTGGAGACAGCCAGTGGCTCTCTTCTCACCTGGCAGCGAGGGCTCTCATTGGTGAAGCGTAATGTGTGGGAGGTCACGCTGCCTTCCTCAAGTCCTGCCTCCGCTGAGCAAGCGCCCAGACCTGACCTGTAGGCGTCGCTGTCCACAACGCCAGTTTACCACCCACGGCTTCCCTCCCCCTAACCCAGCCAAACGAGTTAGTATAGCGATGAGCCCAAGCCAAGGCAATGCTGACTCCGGGAGTCGAGACCGCAGCCTCTTGCATTGGTGACGAGCGCAATCTCCGCTACGCCACCTGACCGCCAGAATGTGTTCAGGGACATTTAAAGGGGCATTCCACTCTGGCTCCCTCTTAGAGAAGTTACTTTACTACAGATCCACTCTGGCTCCCTGAAGTTACTTCACTAACAGTAAACCAGAGACCCTGTCCTGAACTGCAGCTCCAGCTTCCTGCTTCACAAACGACCGCGCTGAGGTGAAAAAGGGCGGGCGTCGGGGAAACGCTAGTCAAAGGTCGTCGCTCCTGTCAAACACATGGGGAGGGGAGGGGCTAACGATAAGAGAGAGGGAGAGAGAGATAGACGAGGTATCAAGCGATTAGAACGAGCCGCCCGCTGTAGTTCTACTAAATGGAGGTAGGGTAGAGGTACGTGTCTTCGTGACGTATAGCTCTGCCAGACGACCACCTTCCACTGCCCAGGCTTCTGAGCAGACATCGTGTTGGGAGACAGTGGCTCGGGAGGTAGAGCAGTCGTCTGGTAATCCGGAGGTTCCCGGGCAGCGCGTCGAAGTGTCCTTGAGCAAGACACTTAACCCCTAATTGCTCCCGATGTGCAGGTCGGCACCTTCCATGGTCGCCTCCGCCGCCGGGTGTGTGAATGTGTGAGTGAACGGGTAAAATGTGAGGAACAAGTTGCACAAAATTGCTCTAGTAGAGCAAACACACAAGCTTCCAATAATGGTGAGAGAGGTTAATATTAATCATTTGCTTTGGCAACATGTACAAGTTACGTCATGCCAATGAGTCATCATGGAAAAGCCTGGTCAGATTCTACTGCTGACTGAGAAACTGAGACACATTAGATTAGGATGCTGACGTTGTGTGTGTGTGTGTGTGTGTGTGTGTGCGTGTGTGTGTGTGTGTGTGTGGACACTGATATGGTTGGCCGGCTGGACCATAACATCCACCTATCTAAGGACAGCACATGACAGGACCATGTTGGGTTGCGTGTCAGTGTGTGTGTGTGTGTGTGGACTACTGTACTATTACAGGTATTGAAATAAACAATGCAACTTCCTTATACAAAATCTTTTAAAATGTTCTTATTTTTTTATGAATAATTAAATATTGATATTGCGGGAAATGAGTATTGAAACTGTTTTAAATATTCAGAATCGATATGTATCGAAATATCGATATTTTTGACAACACTAGTAAAGGGTTAACCTTCTGTCGTGTGGCAGTGAAAGCTTCCATTGGTCTATGTTTGCCCCGCCCCCTACACTTAAGCCTAACGTGTAGGCTACTAGAGACGAGTGTGTGACTGCCGTCTGGTGGAGATCTGTGCTCTACCGAGCG
>NW_028171224.1:0-37500 GCF_963971535.1 Notolepis coatsorum
ACCAGAAAATACCCCAAAATACCAGAAAATACCCCAAAGTATACCCCAAAATACCAGAAACTACCCCAAACTACCCCAAAATACCAGAAAATACCAGAAACTACCCCAAAATACCCCAAAGTATACCCCAAAATACCAGAAACTACCCCAAAATACCCTAAAATACCCCTAAGTATACCCCAAAGTACCAGAAAATACCCCAAAATACCCCAAAGTACCCCAAAATACCCCAAAGTATACCCCAAAGTACCAGAAAATACCCCCAAAATACCCCAAAGTATACCCCAAAGTACCAGAAAATACCAGAAAATACCCCAAAATACCCCAAAGTACCCCAAATAGTGTGTAATAGTGTAATAGTGTAATAGTGTGTAATAGTGTAATAGTGTGTAATAGTGTAATAGTGTGATAGTGTGTAATAGTGTAATTGTGTAATAGTGTAATAGTGTGTAATAGTGTAGTAGTGTGTAATAGTGTAATAGTGTGTAATGGTGTAATAGTGTAATAGTGTGTAATAGTGTAATAGTGTGTAAAAGTGTAATAGTGTGCTAGTGTAATAGTGTAATAGTGTGTAATAGTGTAATAGTGTGTAATAGTGTAATAGTGTAATAGTGTGATAGTGTGTAATAGTGTAATAGTGTGTAATAGTGTAATAGTGTGTAATAGTGTAATAGTGTAATAGTGTGCAATAGTGTAATAGTGTAATAGTGTGTAATAGTGTAATAGTGTGTAATAGTGTGTAAAAGTGTAATAGTGTGCTAGTGTAATAGTGTAATAGTGTAATAGTGTGTAATAGTGTAATAGTGTGTAATAGTGTAATAGTGTAATTTTGTGTAATAGTGTGTAATAGTGTAATAGTGTAATAGTGTGTAATAGTGCAATAGTGTGTAATAGTGTAATAGTGTAATAGTGTGTAATAGTGTAATAGTGTGTAATAGTGTAATAGTGTGTAATAGTGTGTAATAGTGTAATAGTGTGCTAGTGTAATAGTGTAATAGTGTGTAATAGTGTAATAGTGTGATAGTAGTAATAGTGTGTAATAGTGTAATAGTGTAATAGTAGTAATGTGTAATAGTGTAATAGTGTGTAATAGTGTAATAGTGTAATAGTGTGATAGTGTGTAATAGTGTAATAGTGTGTAATAGTGTAATAGTGTGTAATAGTGTAATAGTGTAATAGTGTGTAATAGTGTAATAGTGTAATAGTGTGCAATAGTGTAATAGTGTAATAGTGTGTAAAAGTGTATTAGTGTGCTAGTGTATTAGTGTAATAGTGTGTAATAGTGTAATAGTGTGTAATAGTGTGTAATAGTGTGTAAAAGTGTAATAGTGTGCTAGTGTAATAGTGTAATAGTGTGTAATAGTGTGTAATAGTGTGCTAGTGTAATAGTGTAATAGTGTGTAATAGTGTAATAGTGTGTAATAGTGTAATAGTGTGTAATAGTGTAATAGTGTGTAATAGTGTGCGTGTGTGTGTGTGTGCGTGCATGTGCGTGTGTGTGTGTGCGTGTGTGCGTGTGCGTGTGTGTGTGTGTGTGTGTACGTGTGTGTGTGTGTGTGCACTAAAAACCAAATTACAAACATCTCAAAACAAACTAGTCAGACTACTGCTTGACCTGACTCCTAGAACCCACCTCACCCCTGCACACTTTGCCAACCTAGGATGGCTTAGAGTAGACGACAGAGTACAGCAACTTGCAATGGGCCTGGTCTACAAGATACACTACACGACCAAGGTACCCATGTACATGTCAAAATACTTCCCAAAGGTCAGTGAATACCACGATCACAACACCAGAGGGAGCTCCACAAATCATGTAAAACCCAGATTCGGCTCAAACAAGGGACTAAACACATTTCGCAATTATGCCACAACAATGTGGAACGCCCTACCCAAAGCTGTAAAGGAATGTAAATCACTACCCACCTTCAAAAACACTCTCAAAGAACACCTATGGGAGACTGCAATTCAAAACTGGCCCCTACAAATGTCCTAACCCAGTTGTACAATAAAGACCAAGCATGGCTTTGTCAGTATTCCAATGTACAGCCCCACCCAACCCCACCCCACCTACCCAACCTCCTCCAATGTACAGTTTCTATGTCAAATGTATGTCAGTATTCCAATGTACAGTGTCCCCCCCCACCTCCAATGTACAGCCCCACCCCACCTACCCAACCTCCCCCAATGCACAGTTTCTATGTCAAATGTATATACACTCTTTTTCTGGATTTTTTTAGTATCACAAACAGTACTGTATTTGAAAATCTGGTATGTCATAAATGTATAGATGTAGCAGTACTGTCTATCTGTATGTCGTGTGTGTCATATGATGAATTGAAAATGGGGGACCCTGATGGAAACAAGACGAAAGTCTTTCTCAGGTCTGCATCCTCTTAACAATTGTATGTATTGAGCTGTACTGTACTGTACCCATTCTGCAATCTGTTAATAAACTTTTCAATCAATCAATCAATCAATGTGTCTGGGTCTCTAGCACTCATGATGGATTCCAACTTGTATGGCATCTTGATGGAGGAGCTGTGGAACAAAGGAAACCAACCAGGGGGGGAGAGAGAGGGGGAGAGAGAGATAGATAGAGAGAGAGAGATAGAGAGAGAGAGAGAGAGAGAGAGAGAGAGAGAGAGAGAGGGGGGGAGATGGATAGAGAGAAGGGGGATAGAGGGAGATGGAGAGAGAGAGAGAGGGGGGGAGATGGAGAGAAAGAGAAGGGGGATAGAGGGAGATGGAGAGATAGAGAGAGAAGGGGGATAGATGGAGAGAGATAAGGGGGATAGAGAGAATGGGGAGAGAGAGAGAAGAAGGGAGAGAGAGGGAGGGAGGGAGAGAGAAAGATGGATAGAGAGAGAGAGAGGGGGGAGATGGAGAGAGAGAGAAGGGGGAGAGAGGGAGATGGAGAGAGAGAAGGGGGATAGAAGGAGATGGAGAGAGAGAAGGGGGAGAGAGAGGAAGAGAGAGAAGAAGGGAGAGAGAGGGAGGGAGGGAGAGAGAAAGATGGATAGAGAGAGAGAGAGAGGGAGAAGAGGGGGAGAAGGAGCTATTTATATAGCTCTTTTATCCAAAGTGCTTTACAATTTATGCCTCACATTCACTCACACACCGACGGCGGAGGCGACCATGCCAAGTGCCAATCTGCTCACCGGGAGGAGCAGGGCTTAAGTGTCTTGCTCAAGGACACTCGGACACGCCGCCGGGAGGAGCCGGAATCGAACCGGGAATCTTCTGATTAACCCCCTGAAGTCTAAAGTTTCTAGCTCCACCTTCTCAGAATATTTTTTTTTTTTGTTACATAATGTAAAATTACAGATTCATACCTTCAAAATAAGCCATCAATTGTCAAATTTGAGACGATAGTTTTCAATCAATGTCCTATCAAACATTCTGGTAAAATCCTAACAACTTTTCAGTATAGGACTTGAACTAGATCCAAGTTCATTCAGCTATCTGATGAGAGAACTACACTCCCAGAATTCAATGTGATCATTGTCACTAGAACCATTTCACACCTGGAGCAAAGGCCCAGTCATTCCTTTGTTATTCCAGTGAATGGACCCAGCAGGAGGCCTAGCCTAGCGACAAGTGGCCACTACATAGTTGGGTATTGAAAAAATGCTCATATACACATAGAGAATAATAATCAACAAGAAACATCAACTGTATCAATTGTATTGTACGATGAACAACCCTATATATCGCTTTTGGATTACAATAGTAATACAAGGTAATGTACTGATTTCTTTTGATTTCTCTGTTTGAGAGAGAGAGAGAGAGAGAGAGAGAGAGTGTGTGTGTGTGTGTGTGTGTGTGCAGGGGAGTAGCTGGGGGGGGGGGGGGTTAGGATGATTCCAAGGTCCCAGCAAATGCCCCAAATTCTTTTATAGATTGGGGGCCCCACATTTTTTTAATAGATTGGGGGCCCACAAATTGATTCTTTTCATGGGGCCCAGAATCTCCAGCTACGCCCCTGTGAGCGCACCTTTCTCTAGAGAGCTGTCATCACCGTGATGCGCGCTTGAATGAACTGCGAGATAACTCATAACTCGTACACACACGCACTCTGTCTCTGCCAGTTATGTTGATGAAAAGCATGTTAGACTACTTTTAATACATAAATTAACGTTCCGTCGGGTCCCGTGTATTCTAGAGAATGATAATAATAATAATAATAATAATAATAATAATAATAATAATGCAGGACGCGCTGAAGAAGCATACATAGAAGCAGACTCGACATTAACGTTCCGTCGGGTCCCGTGTATTCTAGAGAATGATAATAATAATAATAATAATAATAATAATAATGCAGGACGCGCTGAAGAAGCATACATAGAAGCAGACTCGACACAAGTTTCGTCTCAGCGCTGCGTCTCAGCGCACACACACACATACACGCACACCACATTATTCTGCGAAGCAGCTCAGTGTCCCGTGGATATTATTGCATGAGATAATTCATACATATTATGAAAAGCCGATGCCGATCTGTTGTTTAGAATTTGGATGGGGGGTAGCGAGTCTCTGATACCTCTCACCTCTGCGCGGGGGTCTAACACCTATTCACAGCGCACACGCTTCTCTTGTGTGTGTGCGCGCGTGCGTGTATGTGTGTTTCGTGACGCGCTGTAGTTCTCTCGCAAACGGAAAAAATTACAAGCATACCATCTAGCAAGAATTAAACGTATTTACAAGTCGTATTATGTTTAGCAAGTAATGAGACATATATAGTACATCTCAAAGCACTCGAAATTGTCATTTTTCTATTTTTATCGATTTCTGAAAATATGTACGTTTAGAGCATTTAGAAGACATTCTAATTATTTTGTTCTCCGCCCACGGGAGCAATACGCCCCGTTGACTCCTAAGGGTTAATTTAATTAACCAGACGAGCGCTCGGTTCTACCTCCTGAACCCTCTACGTTTTTTATGTCTCACTCTTTGTCTCACTAAACCTTTACTGCGTTAATCCCTTCCTGGATGCAGCCAGAGTACAGAGTGCCTCAGTCACTACAGCCATAATGTGGAGACACACACACACACACACACACACACGCACACGCACACGCGCACACACACACACACACGCACACTATTACACACTATTACACTATTACACTATTACACACTATTACACTATTACACACTATTACACTATTACACACTATTACACTATCACACTATTACACTATTACACACTATTACACTATTACACACTATTACACAATATTACACTATTACACTATTACACACTATTACACTATCACACTATTACACTATTACACACTATTACACTATTACAATAGCACACTATTACACTATTACACACTATTACACACTATTACACTATTACACACTATTACACTATTACACTATTACACTATTACACACTATTACACTACACTATTACACACTATTACACTATTACACACTATTACACTATTACACACTATTACACTATTACACTATTACACACTATTACACAAAATTACACTATTACACTATTACACACTATTACACTATTACACACTATTAGACTATTACACACTATTACACTATTACACACTATTACACTATTACACACTATTACACACTATTACACTATTACACACTATTACACTATTACACACTATTACACACTATCACACTATTACACTATTACACTATTACACACTATTACACTATTACACACTATTACTACTATTGCACTATTACACACTATTTGGGGTACTTTGGGGGTATTTTGGGGTATTTTCTGGTATTTTCTGGTACTTTGGGGTATACTTTGGGGGTATTTTGGGGTATTTTCTGGTATTTTCTGGTACTTTGGGGGTATTTTGGGGTATTTTCTGGTACTTTGGGGTATACTTTGGGGTATTTTGGGGTACTTTGGGGTATTTTGGGGTATTTTCTTGGTATTTTCTGGTACTTTGGGGTATACTTTGGGGTATTTTAGGGTATTTTGGGGTAGTTTCTGGTATTTTCTGGTATTTTCTGTTTTTTTGGGGTATTTTCTGGTATTTTGGGGTATACTTTGGGGTATTTTGGGGTATTTTCTGGTATTTTCTGGTATTTTGGGGTATTTTGGGGTAGTTTCTGGTATTTTGGGGTATACTTTGGGGTATTTTGGGGTAGTTTCTGGTAGTTTCTGGTATTTTCTGGTATTTTGGGGTATTTTGGGGTAGTTTCTGGTATTTTGGGGTATACTTTGGGGTATTTTGGGGTAGTTTCTGGTATTTTGGGGTATACTTTGGGGTATTTTGGGGTAGTTTCTGGTATTTTCTGGTATTTTCTGGTATTTTGGGGTATTTTGGGGTAGTTTCTGGTATTTTGGGGTATACTTTGGGGTATTTTGGGGTAGTTTCTGGTAGTTTCTGGTATTTTCTGGTATTTTGGGATATTTTGGGGTAGTTTCTGGTATTTTGGGGTATACTTTGGGGTATTTTGGATAGTTTCTGGTATTTTGGGGTATACTTTGGGGTATTTTGGGGTAGTTTCTGGTATTTTCTGGTATTTTCTGGTATTTTGGGGTATTTTGGGGTAGTTTCTGGTATTTTGGGGTATACTTTGGGGTATTTTGGGGTAGTTTCTGGTAGTTTCTGGTATTTTCTGGGATTTGGGGGTATTTTGGGGTAGTTTCTGGTATTTTGGGGTATACTTTGGGGTATTTTGGGGTAGTTTCTGGTATTTTCTGGTATTTTCTGGTATTTTGGGGTATTTTGGGGTAGTTTCTGGTATTTTGGGGTATACTTTGGGGTATTTTGGGGTAGTTTTTGGTAGTTTCTGGTATTTTCTGGTATTTTGGGATATTTTGGGGTAGTTTCTGGTATTTTGGGGTATACTTTGGGGTATTTTGGGGTATTTTCTGGTATTTTCTGGTATTTTGGGGTAGTTTCTGGTATTTTGGGGTATACTTTGGGGTATTTTGGGGTAGTTTCTGGTATTTTCTGGTATTTTGGGGTAGTTTCTGGTATTTTGGGGTATACTTTGGGGTATTTTGGGGTAGTTTCTGGTAGTTTCTGGTATTTTCTGGTATTTTGGGATATTTTGGGGTAGTTTCTGGTATTTTGGGGTATACTTTGGGGTATTTTGGGGTATTTTGGGGTAGTTTCTGGTATTTTGGGGTATACTTTGGGGTATTTTGGGGTAGTTTCTGGTATTTTCTGGTATTTTCTGGTATTTTGGGGTATTTTGGGGTAGTTTCTGGTATTTTGGGGTATACTTTGGGGTATTTTGGGGTAGTTTCTGGTAGTTTCTGGTATTTTCTGGGATTTTGGGGTATTTTGGGGTCGTTTCTGGTATTTTGGGGTATACTTTGGGGTATTTTGGGGTAGTTTCTGGTATTTTCTGGTATTTTCTGGTATTTTGGGGTATTTTGGGGTAGTTTCTGGTATTTTGGGGTATACTTTGGGGTATTTTGGGGTAGTTTTTGGTAGTTTCTGGTATTTTCTGGTATTTTGGGATATTTTGGGGTAGTTTCTGGTATTTTGGGGTATACTTTGGGGTATTTTGGGGTATTTTGGGGTATTTTCTGGTATTTTCTGGTATTTTGGGGTAGTTTCTGGTATTTTGGGGTATACTTTGGGGTATTTTGGGGTAGTTTCTGGTATTTTCTGGTATTTTGGGGTATTTTGGGGTAGTTTCTGGTATTTTGGGGTATACTTTGGGGTATTTTGGGGTAGTTTCTGGTATTTTGGGGTATACTTTGGGGTATTTTGGGGTAGTTTCTGGTATTTTCTGGTATTTTCTGGTACTTTGGGGTGATTAGTAGGACCCCGTTTGGAGATCGAATCACTGCTCCCGAGAACGGGGGGCAGTGTTCTCACTCACCCCTTTTGCGATGCGAAACGGCGCTGATTCGTTTCACCCCCCGCTGAACGGGATCTGTTCGATGAGGTGGTCTCGGAATCGCGCCGTGCGGGGGGCGTGACACACACAACGTCGTTACTGTCATGCTTGCTTGAATTTTGGGCAGATAACACCACACACAGCAACAACAACTGGAGAATACCCACAAAAACGATATTTATGGGCAATTGTTTGTATTGAGCCGTATTGTATTGTACCCATATGCAATATGTTAAATAAAGTTTACATCCATTCATTCTGCTAGCATTACCGATTGGCACTGCCACTGGATAACATGAGCTAGTGTTAGCTATCAAACCCTGTTAGCTCAAAGCTCCTCTTTCAACTTAACAAGCATTAAACAAAATGGCCCAGTCATCTATTCACCTTTGTTTAATACACACAGCGTTGTCTCTAATGTTATCTAACTACTGATAGCTCTCGATATCATCAGTTTTGGTGCTGGCTAAGTAGCGTGAGCTAACGTTAGCTTCTAGCCACAATGCTATACTGTTATAATGGCAAATTCCATTGACGTTAGCATGCAGCTAACAATGCTACCGATCCTTTTTGAGACTAAACTATCCGCTCTTGGTGGTCACTTGTGTTGATGTTAGTTTTGTTTCATCAACAAATGACAGGCAGAACACACAGTGAATGTATCCGTTTTGTTTATTGCACGTTCTTTGCTGAAAAGAAAGTGCTACAGGCTATACTAGACTAGGCTAAGCTAACTAGCGTTAACCGTTAGCTTAGCGTTAGCCCTGGGAAACGCTCAAAAGCGAACTCTACAACACCATCCATTCGTGATAAAATGGGGTGGGTTATATTGACAAGGCTTGACAACAGAGGTTCAAATATAACTTCATATTTATTGCTTATTTATTCATTTTATATCAGTATTCAGTCTCCAGCACCATGTTAACACTTCCTGTGTTTACATTTTCGAACGTGACATCATCACCTACGGCAAGCGTAAACGCTCAAAAGGCAAACCGTAAACAGAACCCGGAACGAAACAAGACTGCAGTGTGTACGCAAACTAGAGGGGGGAGAGGGGGGGGGGGGGGGTTCGATTCAGATCTCGGAACGGGCCAGAACGGAACGAAATAGAAACGAATAGGGTGAGTGAGAAAGGGCCCTTAGATTCCGGCTCCTCCCAGGACCTAACTGCAGGACCTTGCATGGTCAGTGTGTGGACGGGTGAATGTGAGGCTGTAATGTGAAGCTGTAAAGAGCGCTATATAAACTCCCTGTCGCAGACAAAGCAATCACTGTTAACCCTTTGGGTGCCGTTCACGAGAATTCGCGTTTCTGTGGCCCAGCGGTTGAGTGCCGGAAACGAAGATTGTCGTTATTCTGTCGTTTTTCCTTTTTTTTTTTTTAATATCGTATTCCATGCCACAGAGCTGTATTTTGCCTGGAAAAGGCATATTGGGACTCCGAAGGTGCAGTACCGGCCAGATCCTAGTAGTGGCGCTGTCTCGAGAATGCAGTAACCCCTGTTGCAGACCTGGTGTCACACTGAAAACGTTCTGGGCGGACATTTCTGTTAGCCTGAAGCGAGGGCTTCACCCGATTGCATGGAATACTTTTTGGGACGCCGGATTCATTATGCTGTATAGGGTTATGGCGTGTGCCAAATGGATTTATGATCTACCAGATGGCGATCAAATAATTGGAAAATTCTTTTTGGACTCCAACCGGCCAAAGGTAAGAGCAATTTGACGTCAATTTCAGCTTGATCGTGCAAGGATTTGATAGCCATACCCCAGATCAGTGTATGTTGTGGTAATAACGAATGCCGTTATTGGCAATCAATTAATCACAAATGACCCCCGCTCCCCCTTTCACGCATTCATGATGGAACGTAATACAGATCATATGCATTTGGATTTTTAACTGTATCGTGTGTAGGGACGAAACGCCAATGGATTTAACGTTATTAGCGTCGCACCTTATAAATAGCCTCACAGGAATTATCCCAGATAATTCCAATATAACACTCATATTCACCACGGTATAAAACGGGAACGTATCGATGGAGACATTTTTTCTTTATGGCATATTGAACGGATTATTACTGTCAATCGACAATGATATTGGACCCATAGCTATAATATAAAATATAGTTTTAGCTCTACAAACAACGTGACGCACAGTGAACATTTGTAATGGAAAGCCGGCCTGACAACAGCGGGCCCAGTCTGATGGCTGGCACTGGATGTGTTAAAGGTGACATGCATTATAAATGTCTTTTTTCAGTGTCTAGCATTGTATTATAGTAATAGGAGTTAGTATCAATGTATCTGTGTCTCTAAATACCATATTGGCGGATTGCCGTCATTCAGGTCATTCATTTCCTGCTCCATTTAATCAGGTCGTTCTGATTTGACTCGCATGGTGACGTCACGTGGCGCTGGGGAAGCGGATAGTGATCCGATTGGCTCTGTGGTTGGAGCCAATCTACCTAGAGCAGACCAAAGAAGTGCAGTGACTTATTTACCTAACGTAAATAATATGAGCAAAACATGCAGGCCATGTGCTGTTCCTGGCTGCAAAGCTGCTAATACGTCTTTGCAATTTTTTTCTGAGGATGTTGTGCTTCGCCAGCAATGGACCAAGTTCGTTTTTGTATTTTTGCAAAGACGAGGGACTTTATGCTTCCGTGATTTCCTGGCTGTTGCTAAAGACTAAGGGATCTAGCCTGTAAGTCTTTGAGACCGAAAGAAAGCATCGAATCAGTAAGTACATACAGTACGTCGTAATTAGTTAATTAGCAATAGGACCTCGTTCATTCATCCGTTTGTGTATTACGGTACTCTTCCGTGTGTGTGTGCCAAGACAGTCTAATGTTAGTGCAAGCACTGTGTGTGTGTGTGTGTGTGTGTGTGTGTGTGTGTGTGTGTGTGTGTGTGTGTGTGTGTGTGTGTGTGTGTGTGTGTGTGTGTGTGTGTGTGTGTGTGTGTGTGTGTGTGTGTGTGTGTGTGTGTGTGTGTGTGTGTGATTGATTGATTGATTGATTGAATAGTTTATTGGTTTAGAATGGAAATCACACATATACATTTGATCACAATATGAAACAGGTATACATTTTCTCCATTTACCAATAGGATTTCATAAAACACAATAAAGCCATAGGCTTGTTTCCATTGTGGTCCTTCATCATTGGTGTCAGTGGATTTATGTACTGGTGTGTGGACGTGGGTGTTTGTAGTGTCTGTATGTCAGGATGTGTGGTATAAAAACAAAAAAATACATACAATACTATTCCATTTTATAGACAATAAAAGAATAAAAAAGGAACAACACATATTAAAAACCCTTTGTTCACTACTCCCAGCTTCTGCTACTTATGATCCACCTCTTTATAGCTAATAAGTGGAGAAGGGGCTTATGGTCTTCAACTCCATTGGTAGGCTATTCCATTGTACTGCTGCTGAATATAGGAATGCGTTTTGGTCTATTTTCCTATTGCATCTCACTGGGATGATGTCTGTAGGGCTCCCCCTAGTGGCGTGTCCGTGTACATCCCTTACCATGTTAAAATATCCACTGAGGTACTGAGGGACATTATTCCCGAGTATCCTATGTGTTATGTTGAGTTTTATTTGAGAGACCCTCTCCTCAACCCTGAGCCATTTGAGGCTGTTAAAATGTGTCTGTGTAAGGTGAGTCCTGGGATGGAGTTTTAAAATCATTCTAACTAATTTGTTCTGAGCTGTCTGTAGCCTACCTTTCAGTGCTACTGTGATGCCAGTGTACCAGGAGGAGCATGCATAGTCATAATGACATTGGATCAGTGCCCCTGCCAGGACTTCCATTGCTGACCTGTTAATATAGGTGGACACTCTACCGAGAAATGTTATTCTCTGATTGATCTTTGTGACCACCTTTTGTGCCATGCTCACCCCTGATAAGGTGTTGTCCAAAATACATCCTAAGTATGTGACTTCCTCCTTTGCTGTTACCTCGATATCTCCTACCACTACCTTGAACCCAGGAGACCTCTTAAGTCGTATGGCCGAGCCAAAAAGGATAGCTTCGGTTTTACCCAGGTGTAGGGATAACCTGTTTTCGACCAGCCAATGACTGATCTTGACAAGCTCTAGACTGAGTGACCTCTCTACTTCTCTTTTGTCCTGATGGGAGACCATGAGTGCAGCAGCGTCCGCAAATAAAAACAGTTTACAATCACATGCAGTTTTCATGTCATTGACATATAAAAGAAATAAAAGTGGTCCTAAAATACTTCCTTGCAGCACCCCGCACGTCTGTTGGAGTGAGGAGGATATGGTCCCATTAATTTCCACTACTTGTTTCCTGCCTCTCAGATAAGACTCCATCCACCTTAAGGATATACTGTTAAAACCCATAGCCTTCAGTTTATATAAAAGTATGTCGTGGTTAACAGTGTCGAAGGCTTTTTGTAAGTCTATTAAAACCATCCCACAGAATTGACCTTTGTCCACCTCTGTTCTAATTAGGTCTGTCAGATATAATAAACATGTGTCTGTGGAATATGATGTTCTAAATCCAGACTGGAGCTCGTACAACAGGTTGTTTGTAGAGAGGTATTCGTTTATTTGATCATTAATGATCCTTTCTATGACTTTGGATATCGCACTAAGAATTGACACAGGCCTATAGTTCCCGGGGTCTAATTTATTGCCTTTTTTGTAAAGCGGAATGACTCTGGCTTGTTTGAGATCATAGGGAAACTGTCCTTGACCGATAGATAGATTTACAATGTGTGTTAAGCCGGAGGCGATGGACTCTGCTGCATCCCTAAGAAATCTAGCAGGTATCTTGTCCTGTCCTGTTGCCTTGTTAGGATTGAGCGCCCACAGTGTGTGTGTGTGTGTGTGTGTGTGTGTGTGTGTGTGTGTGTGTGTGTGTGTGTGTGTGTGTGTGTGTGTGTGTGTGTGTGTGTGTGTGTGTGTGTGTGTGTGTGTGTGTGTGTGTGTGTGTGTGTGTGTGTGTGTGTGTGTGTTTGTGTGTGTGTGTGTGTGTGTGTGTGAGAGTGTGTGTGTGTGTGTGTGTGTGTGTGTGTGTGTTTGTTAGACGGACTGAGAGAGCAAGCTAGCTTAGCTAACGTTCTTAGCTCTGTGCTTCGTTGTATATATGTAGACCTACTTGTGTGTATTGCGAATTAATGATTATGTTCCTAACTAACGTTGTTAGTACAAGTGCTGTGTGTGTGTGTGTGTGTGTGTGTGTGTGTGTGTGTGTGTGTGTGTGTGTGTGTGTGTGTGTGTGTGTGTGTGTGTGTGTGTGTGTGTGTGTGTGTGTGTGTGTGTGTGTGTGTGTGTGTGTGTGTGTGTGTGTGTGTGTGTGTGTGTGTGTGTGTGTGTGTGTGTGTTTACGGATTGGGAGAGCAATCTTATTCTTCCGGGCATTTAGAGAGTTAGTAGAGTAGTATGGCCAAAACTATTTGGTGGGTGGCTATCACTCAAAGCATTCTGCTAGTATGGGCGGAGCCCATCCAAAAATAGCCTGAAATCCTGAGGCTGGAAAATGATGCTTTTGAGTACTTGATAAGAAATATAAAACAATGAATTTTTTGGAAAAACAAACAGGTGTGTTCAATAGACTCACAGGAATTGTGTAAAGTTGCCCAAATAGTGCTAGGAATAGCAATGCAGGTCCCCTTTAAATGTTCATAGTCTATTTACAAACATTTGCCTGTTTTCATGGTCAAAAATCACAGGGTTCCAGCTGTACAGGCTGTGTGTGCAGCACATCAGGCTCACTCAGCCTGAAATCATTTGTTTTGGCTCCTTTCTCTTTAAATACAAACCCACGCCTGACTCTGTGCTACTTGATTACAAAATTCTGATCAAACTGTCAAACTAGGCGTTGCAGATCAAATATGATTAAGATCCAATTATTCCATATCCGATTTATTGCCTAAAATGTTGTCAGAAACATATTTTAGTGAACTACATTTAGGTGGAAAAAAATTAAGTTTACGAGTGAGCCACCATCTTGAAACGAGACGTTTGAGGAAGTAAAGGCTGAACTACAAACAAGATGTTTGAGGAAGAAAAGGCTGGACAACAAACAGGACGTTTGAGGAAGAAAAGGCTGGACTACAAACGGGACATTTGAGGAAGAAAAGGCTGAACTACAAACAAGATGTTTGAGGAAGAAAAGGCTGAACTACAAACAAGACGTTTGAGGAAGAAAAGGCTGAACTACAAACAAGACGTTTGAGGAAGAAAAGGCTGAACTACAAACAAGACGTTTGAGGAAGAAAAGGCTGAACTACAAACAAGACGTTTGAGGAAGAAAAGGCTGGACTACAAACGGGACATTTCAGGAAGAAAAGGCTGGACTACAAACAGGATGTTTCAGGAAGAAAAGGCTGAACTACAAACAAGATGTTTGAGGAAGAAAAGGCTGAACTACAAACAAGACATTTGAGGAAGAAAAGGCTGGACTACAAACGGGATGTTTCAGGAAGAAAAGGCTGGACTACAAACAGGACGTTTCAGGAAGAAAAGGCTGGACTACAAATGAGACGTTTCAGGAAGAAAAGGCTGGATTACAAACAAGACATTTCAGGAAAAAAGGCTGGACTACAAATGAGACGTTTCAGGAAGAAAAGGCTGGACTACAAACGGGACGTTTGAGGAAGAAAAGGCTGAATTACAAACGAGACGTTTCAGGAAGAAAAGGCTGGATTACAAATGAGACGTTTCAGGAAGAAAAGGCTGGATTACAAATGAGACGTTTCAGGAAGAAAAGGCTGGACTACAAACGAGACGTTTCAGGAAGAAAATGCTGGACTACAAACGGGACGTTTCAGGAAGAAAAGGCTGAACTACAAATGAGATGTTCCAGGCAATTCAGGAGCAGTGTTTTCTGTCAGAGAGAATAACTTTGGCGTGGACTTTGGGCTTGTAACTCTGCAGATATTCTACATTCACATCCAGCTAAATAACACACTAAAGATAAGGGGGGAACCAAAAGCATAATAGGTCCGCTTTAAAGGTGCACTCAGTTGCAGAGCTTGCAATTAGTTTACTAAATCGATGTCCCATTATAATTCTTAGATATTTTCAATCATATGTCATTGTAAATCAATACAAAATCATTTGGAGGCACTGTGAACCAAGAAGATACTTCTGTGAAATTATTATTATTATTTATTTTGATATATTCAGATAACTTTCTAGGTTCAAACAGTGATCAAGGGGCCAGTTCAAACATTGTTCCAGGGACCAGTTCAAAGATTGATCCAGGGGCCAGTTCAAACATTGTTCCAGGGGCCAGTTGAAACATTGTTCCAGGGACCAGTTCAAACAGTGATCCAGGGGCCAGTTCAAACATTGTTCCAGGGACCAGTTCAAACACTGATCCAGGGGCCAGTTCAAACAGTGTTCCAGGGACCAGTTCAAACATTGTTCCAGGGACCAGTTCAAACAGTGATCCAGGGGCCAGTTCAAACAGTGATCCAGGGGCCAGTTCAAACATTGTTCCAGGGACCAGTTCAAACAGTGATCCAGGGGCCAGTTCAAACAGTGATCCAGGGGCCAGTTCAAACAGTGTTCCAGGGACCAGTTCAAACAGTGATCCAGGGGCCAGTTATGAAAATATAAATGTTTGCGGCTGGGTGGTGCAGCGGACATTGCGCTTGTCACCAACGCATGAGACACCAGGTTCGACTCCAGCTGTCGGCATTGCCTCCGGCTTGGGCCGGCCATCATACTAACTCAATTGGCAGAGGTAGCGGGTGGAAGTCGATGGGTGGTAATCTGGACGTTGTGGACAGCGACTCCTACAGGTCGGTTGGGGGACGCCTGCACAGCAGAGACAGGAAATTAGCGGGGTAGTGTGAGCCTCCCATACGTTACACCTCGCCAAATGATAGTCCACGCTGGCAGGTGAAAAGATATGACAGGCTGCCTCCTACAACCGGCCAGTGGGGGGCATATGCGAGCAACGTTCAATACAGGGGAGGGAAGAATTGGCACGGCTAAATTGGGATGGGAGAAAAATAGAAAAAGAGGAGAAAAAGTGGATCAAAAAAAATATATAAATGTTTCACTTCCTTTAAAATGTCACCCCTAAAACTGCAGTACACCTTCAGTGATATAAATGTAAGCAGATGGGTAGAACCTACCACCAGAAATAAGAAGGGAGACATGTTTTCATTCTCTAGTCTAGTTTATTGACTGAGCACTTAATACAAGGAGAAACACTAGACAAAATGGTAAGGTTTTAATGTATTTGCTGTATTTTGTGGATACAAAATGTTTGTTTACATCTGTACTGTTTGTAAAACACATCTATAATATAGCATAGTATTATTCTGATTTACAATGGGTTAGGAAAGTTCCAAACAGCACAATTTTTTCATCTACAAATACAATTATTCAAAGATGTATGTGAATATATCCCTATTATGCCACGTTGACGTGGTCCAAGAAACACAGACTGGGGCTTTACAGTTTGTTTTGGGGGTTGAAATTGTGAATATCCTACAAAAAGGGAATCCATGTTGTAGTATAGTGTTACCTGATGTTCCTTCTTGAATATTTCCAAAAGAGCAGATTTTGAACACTTTTAACATAACAAGAATAGACCAGATGATTGTAATGACATCTCAGTTTGGTACCACATGAAAACGTTGTGAAACGATGAAGAAATTTTCATATGTTTATCTTTGCTTTCTTCCTAACTCAAATAGCTGTCTTTGTCATTTTATTGCATGGAAAGCAGTGATTTAGTATGTGTGGGTTGTAGCGCCCCCAACACTCCTTCTGCAGTACTGCAAGAGACTACAAGAGACTACAAGAGACTAGAAGAGTGATGGTGCAAAGAGGCTACTAGGCTTCCCTAGCAGTTACATCAATGATCAATATATCAAAGAACCGTCAACTTATAAAATTACATTAAATTAAATTGAAAAAAATTATAATAATACAATGCCCAGTTGGAATGAGGTTTAATGTGGGCCAATATTGTATGTGGTTTCATTCCAAAAGGAGAGATAAGATAAGATACAATCTTTATTATTCCCTGAAAGATAAGATAAGATTTCTATTATTCCCTGAGGCGAAATTGAAGAAGAAATTACGAGTATTGTGAGGATTGGCACATTCCCGCCACACGCTTCAAGGTACTGTGAGGAGGATTGGCTCATTGCCACCACACGCTTCTAGGTCAAGTACCAATTGGCGTCACGCACCTGTCGGTTGTTTATAATCAGCGCCCAGAGCCCTTCATATACTCGGGTCTTTGTCAATCGTTGTCGGGTCGTTTTGGATTACCACTGCTACTGCCTGTTCCCCCCGTTGTTGTGCCTCGTCTGTTTTTCTTCAGGACGTCCATGGAAGTCGCCGCTGTTGTGTATCTCTATCATCCATTGGAGCTGTGCCTCGTTGCCCGCTTTGCGCATTTGCGCTTTGGTGAGTTTTTGGAACGAACCTTTTGGATTCTCTGTTTTCTGTGTGTTTGGATAACACTGAAGATTTGCCGTTTTTGTTTTGTACTGGACTCAGCTAAACGTGTGTGTTGGTAACACTGAAGATTAAGTCACGTGGGATTGTTCTGGGCTCAGCTAAACTTGTGTATTGGTAACACTGAAGATTAAGTCACGTGTGTTTATACTGGACTCAGCTAAGGAGGACTGGACTGCCTCTGTATTCCGTTGGCTTGTTTATTGACCACTCTCTCTCTCTCTCCGTTCCTCCCCGAGTTGGATCCTGGAGTAGCTGCAGAGCCGCAGAGGCAGTGGCGCTATGCCGCTTCTCCATCTCAATACCGGGACGATCTGCAGAGCCGCAGACAACTCTGCCAAGAACATTCTCCCCTTTGTTTGTTCTTATTGTTATTTCGCTCATTCCTGTTTCAGAAATAAATACGCCCTAGTCTTTGGCTAACTCTGAACTACCTGTCTGTGCCGTGCTGTTGGGGTCGGTTTCAAACCATAACAATACGACCCGACCATGACGACCCCAGCCGACACAGACGAAGTTAGGGCAGCGTTGGCGGTCCAGATCGAGTTGGTCAACGACCACAGCCTACAGTTAGGTGCGGCTGCGGCTGCTATGCAGGACCTCCGGGCCCAGGTCCAGCTTATTCTGGATTCCCTTGACACTCTGGCCACCCAGCAGACTACCCAGGGTAATCAGCAGGCTGTTATTCTGCACCAGCTACAGGCTCTCAGTGCAGCATTAAACACTCTGCTTTTAACCCCACTTGTCCCAGGAGTCTCAGCCAGATCACCACCCGCAGCCGCGGCAGACCTCGCACCTCGGGAGCCCCGTCTCTCCGAACCACGTTTGTTCGAGGGTAACTTCGAGGATTGTGCCACATTCATCATGCAATGTGAGTTGGTTTTCCTTCATCAACCCAGCCGATTTTCGTCTGAGGGAGCCCGAGTAGCTTACATGACTAACCTGCTCACAGGCCGAGCAGCACAGTGGGTCACTGCTTCCTGGTCTATGAGGGCCGATTTTTGTTTCTCCTACCCAGACTTCGTGGCAGAGCTCCGAAGGGTTTTCCACCACCCAGCTCGTGGCCAGGACCCAGGAGCTCGGTTGGGCACATTCCGGCAGGGCAGTGGCAGTGTCACCGACTACGCGCTGGAGTTCAGACTGGCCGCAACGGAGAGCGGTTGGAATGATCAAGCGCTTCGTCTCACCTTCCTGAGGGGGCTCAACGACGCAGTAAGGGACCAGCTCGCGACCCAAGAGGAGGTCGATTCTCTCAAGGGCCTAATCAGCCTCGCTATCCGGATCGACGGACGCCTCCGGGAGAGAAGGCGTGAGCGAGCACGACTGGGACCCCCAGACGTTCCCCAGACCCCCCGTCCTCGTGACCGTTCTACTGACCGTCCTGCCCCCTCCGTGACTGGTGGGTTTTTTTCCCTCCCGAGCTGTGACCGGGGAGGAACCCATGCAGCTGGGACGCACCCGCCTTAGCCCGGCCGAACGGGAGTCCAGGCTCAGGTCCGGCCTTTGCCTCTACTGCGGCCGGGATGGACACCGTGTCTCCAATTGCCCTACCCGGCCAAGAGGACCAGGCTCGCCAGGACCCCGGGAGATCCTGGTGAGCCGTTTTTCCTGTTCCCACACCCGTGCACCACCTAACCGTCTGACGAGCGTCACCCTAGCCTGGGCGGACCAGCGGGCGACGGTGGGTGCACTCATTGACTCTGGTGCTGATGGGAGTTTCCTGGACGTTGAGTTTGCCACCCGGGCCAACATTCCACTTGAGGACCTCGAGAGGCCCTTGGAGGTTTTCGCGCTGGATCATCACCGCCTGGCTGACATCACTCAACGCACCTGTCCTATCCTCCTCACCGTTGCTGGTAACCACGTTGAGAGACTCCAGTTTTTTATTACCAGATCCCCTCTTGTCCCGGTAGTCCTGGGTCGGCCCTGGCTCGCGCTGCATGAGCCCCACATCGCCTGGTCCTCCGGCACCATCAGGGGGTGGAGCTCCTCCTGTCAGGCCCAGTGTCTTCAGGCGGCGTCCAGTCCTTCGCCCCGGGGTTCCCCTTGTGTCCCTGTCTCCAGCCCCCTCACCGGGCCCCTGTCTCCGTCTCCGGCCCCCCTCGCCGGTTCCCTGTCCCTGTCTCCAGCCCCCCTCACCGGATCCCTGTCCCCGTCTCCAGCCCCCCTCACCGGTCCTCTGTCCCCATCCCCGGTCCCCCTTTCCGGGCCTCTGTCTCTGTCCCCCTCTCCAGTGCCCCTGATCACCGGCTTCCTTCGGTCCCATCCGGGCAAGCCGAGGCGGGGTAGGTCGCCGGGTGGCTCCCGTGGAGGGGGGGGGGTACTGTGAGGATTGGCCCATTCCCGCCACACGCTTCAAGGTACTGTGAGGAGGATTGGCTCATTGCCACCACACGCTTCTAGGTCAAGTACCAATTGCCGTCACGCACCTGTCGGTTGTTTGTAATCAGTGCCCAGAGCCCTTCATATACTCTGGTCTTTCTGTCAATTGTTGTCGGGTCGTTTTGGATTACCACTGCTACTGCCTGTTCCCCCCGTTGTTGTGCCTCGTCTGTTTTTCTTCAGGACGTCCATGGAAGTCGCCGCTGTTGTGTATCTCTATCATCCGTTGGAGCTGTGCCTCGTTGCCCGCTTTGCGCATTTGCGCTTTGGTGAGTTTTTGGAACGAACCTTTTGGATTCTCTGTTTTCTGTGTGTTTGGATAACACTGAAGATTTGCCGTTTTTGTTTTGTACTGGACTCAGCTAAACTTGTGTGTTGGTAACACTGAAGATTAAGTCACGTGGGATTGTTCTGGGCTCAGCTAAACTTGTGTGTTGGTAACACTGAAGATTAAGTCACGTGTGTTTATACTGGACTCAGCTAAGGAGGACTGGACTGCCTCTGTATTCCATTGGCTTGTTTATTGACCACTCTCTCTCTCTCTCCGTTCCTCCCCGAGTTGGATCCTGGAGTAGCTGCAGAGCCGCAGTGGCGCTACGCCGCTTCTCCATCTCAATACCGGGACGATCTGCAGAGCCGCAGACAACTCTGCCAAGAACATTCTCCCCTTTGTTTGTTCTTATTGTTATTTCGCTCATTCCTGTTTCAGAAATAAATACGCCCTAGTCTTTGGCTAACTCTGAACTACCTGTCTGTGCCGTGCTGTTGGGGTCGGTTTAAAACCATAACAAGTATAGTGACGGTAGAATAGCACAATGTGTGAATGAATAACTCTCTCTCTCTCGTTCCTCAATACCAACTGCTGAAGTTCCCTTGAGCAAGGCACTTAACCCCCAACTGCTCCAGTGGCGTTGCTCAGTGGCCAACAGTGTCAGGCTGTACTGGGCAGCTACCAGCTGTGAATGGAGCTGAGTGTGAAGCAGGGCAGTGCTGAAAAAGAGCTTTCATGAACAATAGTCACTGAACAAACATACAAATAATATCAACAATAATTATAACATCAACATCAATATCATTAAAAGTAAAACATAGTAACCCATTGAGTTGTGAGAGGATACACACGTAAAAAAGAAATGTGTCATGAATACTAAAAGACAATTACTAACTTTGGTCCTACAATAAATTTGCTGTAAATACAACATGGTAACTGGTATCTTTGAGCAGACCCGGCTCCATGGGCGGGCATTAGGGGGCCGGGCCCGCCCACTGAATCAGCTGTGCCCACCCTGGTAAAAAAAAAATTTATTATAATTTTTTATTTTTATTTTTTCAATCAAAGTCGACTATCCAAATCCTTAGTCGGGGACAGCCCTAGTGGGCACTGATGTCAACAACAACACTACTGAAGCTAGCACAGCACTCTGTGAGAATTCGTTTTCTACCCTCAAGAACGTCTTTACAGAACATCGCCTTAGTATGCTTCATCGACGCAATTTAATTCAGTTGGCATTTGAGAAGGACAAAAAAGTTCAGGAATGAGTGGAGAGGGGCAGTGTTTTAAGAAGATTTCACTCTGTCCCCAAACGCCACTTGCCGCTCTACTAATGATGGTGAGAAGCCTGTGGAGGAATTTTGTTTGCTTTTTTATGCACCTTATTTTTGTCAGTTCAGTTCAGTTTGTCAGTGAATTCAGAAGTGTTGAATAAATGGAGACTTTTCAAAGATATAGAATAGAATAGAATAGAAATGTATTATCCTGAGGGAAATTTGACACTGCAAATCGCTCAACATTAAACATTTAGACAGAACAAGTCACGAATAAGAATAACAAAACAAATGGCCTAAGAATAGAATAAAATGAAATAGAATAAAAATAGAATAAAAGATACAGTAAATAAATACAGTAAAAATATACTGAAGTCTACAGTAGGTGTAATAGTTTCAAGTTTCAAGTTTCTTTTTTAGTTGTCATACAGAAGTACAGAATACTTTAATACAAAATGCTTCTTTCTGTTACGCTTCAGAGACTGTGCTAGACAAAAGGATAAGTATAAAATAAAATAAGTATAGCAAGTATAAAATAGAAGTCACGTACGTAGACACAAGTGTTCAGTATATACATATGTACAATGTTCAATGCAGAGTAGAGTAACTGAGTTACCATACAATATACTATACACAATATACTACAATATACTATATAGTGCAAAGCAGAAATGGGATGAGGTACAATTTAGGTACAATTTACAGTAAGGTGTACTGAGGTATGGGTTGTAGTGCAAATTCTTTGCCAATAAATATAAAGTGTGTATAGGTGTTCTAAAGTGTGTAGAGTGGGTGCTGCAGTGAGTTGTTTGTTTAAAGTGAGTGTGTGCGTGTGGATGTGTGTGCTGTGAGTGCTTTTGATGGTTGTTGCATAGTGTTATTGTTCATTGAGCAACCTGATGGCCTGGGGATAGAAGCTTTTTCTGAGTCTTTCTGTGCTTGCCATGAGACTCCGGTATCGCTTGCCTGACCGCAGCAGTTCAAAGAGGCAGTTGTTTGGGTTGCACAGTGCTGTTTAAAAAGTAAGAGTCCAGGAAGATGGTAACTGTCACTCTGTGCTCAGTGATGCAGTGAGGCACAGTGATGCATTGTATAGTCTGATGGCTGTCGGAATGAAGGACTTCCTGTGCCGTTCAGTGCTGCATTTAGGTAGTGTGAGCCTGCGCTGACATGGCTGTCATCATACCTCAATGACCGCTCCTACCAAGTGTCATGGAGAGGGACCCTGTCGGCCACCCGCCCCCTGCGGACTGGTGTCCCCCAGGGCTCAGTTTTAGGACCCCTTCTCTTCTCCCTCTACACTAAATCACTGGGTAACATTATCACGTCTCATGGCTTCTCCTACCATTGTTATGCCGACGATACTCAACTCTTCCTCTCCTTCCCTCCCTCAGATATCCACGTCTCTGAGCGGATCTCGGCCTGTCTGTCCGACATCTCCGCCTGGATGACGACCAACCACCTCAAACTGAACCTAAGCAAAACAGAATTGCTCCACCTGCCGGCCAAATCCTCCCCCCTGACCGACCTTTCCATCACAGTCGAGAATGCAGCTGTGACCGCGTCCCCGACCGCCAAGAACCTTGGTGTTGTCCTCGACGACCAGTTGAACTTCTCTGCTCACATCGCAGCGACAACCAGAACCTGCCGATTCCTCCTGAGCAACGTCAGAAGGATCCGCCCCTTCCTGACAAAAGAAGCCACCCAACTCCTCGTCCAATCAACAGTCATCTCCCGCCTCGACTACTGCAACGCACTGCTCGCTGGCCTCCCGGGCACTGCCACTAAGCCTCTTCAACTCATTCAGAACGCAGCGGCCCGCCTGATCTCAAACCTACCGAAGTCGGCCCATGTCACCCCACTTCTTAGGGACCTGCACTGGCTCCCCATTGCTGCACGAATCCGCTTCAAGGCCCTCGACCTAGCATACCGTGCGGCAAAGGGAACCGCTCCCGCCTACCTCCGGTCAATGGTCTCTAACTACACACCCTCAAGACCCCTACGCTCTGCATCTTCTGGCCGCCTCAGACCTACTCCTATCCAAGCTCCGGGAGGTCATCAAAGAGAAGTCGCCTATTCTCAGTCCTTGCCCCACAATGGTGGAATGAACTACCCACCCCAATTAGGACAGCCGAAACACGTCCAATCTTTCGCCGTCGACTAAAGATGCACTTCTTCAACCATTATCTGAATAAAAAAATTTTTAAAAATCTAACCCTAACTAACCGTACTGTCATGCACTTGTCCTAATAAACTAACCTACACTGTAGCACTCAACACTTTGATGAACATTGTTGCTCAGCCGATAGAGTTGTGCCCTTCCTGATGGCTTGTCGTACAGAACATGTAAGTCGCTTTGGATAAAAGCGTCAGCTAAATGACTAAAAGTAAATGTATAACATGCTCCTCCTGTCAGCCAAGTCTGTGTATAGTGGGTGGGAGGGGTTTTCCCTGATGGCCTGGAGCTTAGCAAGGTTCCTCCTCTCCGCTACCCTCGCTAGAGTCCAGCTCCACCCCAACCACGCTACTGGCCTTCCTGACCATCTTATCCAGCCTGTTTGTGTCCCCTGCTCTCAGTCCGCTGCCCCAGCAGGTCTGTTATATATATCCGTTCTGTCTGTTTTTGTATAAGTGAATGTTCTTAAGATAGAGAGAAATTTGATTTTTCAATTGCCTCTCTGCTGTTTAGTTCAGCACCGTGGGCAGCGCAAAGCAAGCCACAGTGCCGTTGTCGCAGCTGAAACGTATAAAAGGGAACCTGTGTTGAAAAACCATTGTGCCTCCCCGAGAACATTTTATGCCCCCCCCACTCATTTGTTTCTGCAGCCTGGTCTGCCTTTGAGCAAGTAGGCAGTAACAGGCTTATAACAAGTATCTGTGTTGGATGATAATTGGTCATATATGTAAATCTATATTTACAATATAGATTAATAAAGTATATATAGTGGCCTCCATGTATTTACAATATAGATTAATAAAGTATATATAGTGGCCTCCATGTATTTACAATATAGATTAATAAAGTATATACAGTGCGGCTAGGTGGTGTAGTGGGCAAGGCACTCGCCACCAGTGTGGAGACGCTAGGATTCGCGTGTTCGAATCCAGCTCTCCACATTGTTTTCAGTTTAGCTGGTCGTCCGCAGTAATACACATTGGCCGTATTACAGGGAGGGAAACTGAAGGGTGGGGATCGGGCGTTGTGAACAAGCGACTCCTACAAGTCGGTTGGTGCGCCTGCGCAGTAGAATCAGGAAGTGTCGGGGGCAGCGTGAGCCTCCCACGCGTTACTCCTCGACACTGAGAGATCGAGCTGCGCAGGTGAAAAGATGCGACTGCTGTTACCTCAAGTACCGGAGGGGACTTGTGCTATGTATGACTTAGTCCACATTGCAGCCGGCTTGTGGGAGGCAAGAAACAGCGTTCGTGACAGGGGAGGGTTGAATTGGATGATACGAAATTGGGATGGGAGAAAATATAGAAAAATGGGAGAAAAAGTGGATCAAAAAAAAAAGAAAATAAAGTATATACAGTGGCCTCCATGTATTTACAATATAGATTAATAAAGTATATACAGTGGCCTCCATGTATTTACAATATAGATTAATAAAGTATATACAGTGGCCTCCATGTACAATATAGATTAATAAAGTATATACAGTGGCCTCCATGTATTTACAATATAGATTAATAAAAGTATAATATATTATACAGTGGCCTCCATGTATTTACAATATAGATTAATAATATATTATACAGTGGCCTCCATGTATAGTGTGATCACTCTCTCCTGCTGTTTACATGTGCACTAGGAATGATCCTCACATGTGATCACTATACTGCTGTTTACATGTGCACTACAGAGGAAGGATCCTCACACGTGATCCCTCTCTCCTGCTGTTTACATGTGCACTACAGAGGAAGGATCCTCACACGTGATCCCTCTCTCCTGCTGTTTACATGTGCACTACAGAGGAAGGATCCTCACATGTGATCACTCTATCTCTCCTGCTGTTTACATGTGCACTACAGAGGAAGGATCCTCACACACGTGATCACTCTTCTGCTGTTTACATGTGCACTACAGAGGAAGGATCCTCACATGTGATCACTCTATCTCTCCTGCTGTTTACATGTGCACTACAGAGGAAGGATGCTCACATGTGATCACTCTATCTATACTGCTGTTTACATGTGTCACGTACGTGGGTTGGTCATTATCATTATTGCCATATTTGTAACACCATGTAAACATCAGGTTAGTATATGTAATATGTATTAATTGTATGTGGTGTGTGTGTCATGTTATTAATGCCTGTTCCTTTCTTTCTTTGTCAGGTGCCGCCCGTCCCTACACTGAAGAGTGCTGATTGCCTGATGAGTGGCAGCTGACGGCAGTAGCCTCGAGGGGCGGGTGGATAAAGCCTGACAGGTGTGGAGTGAGGTTACCGTTGTTTGCCACTGTTGTGGAACTGTGTTTAATTCCACTATTGTGTGGGTTTGATTGTATTGGCCTTGTCTCCATTATTGTATGGGTCTGTGTGTTCATCCTGTTCACACTGCTACCTGGTAGGTGTCTGTGCTAGCGTTGCTACCATGGTGCATATATATATAGATTGGCCTCTGTGCCAATTGCCACTATCGTGTGGGAGCATATCTATATTGTTGGCCTTATCATTTGATACTTAGTGTTGTCTGTTGTCCATTTTATACTTACCTTTTTATACTAACTTTTTTCCCTGATTGTGTTGCTGTGGGTTTCAATCCCCATTATAAATAAATATCATTTTACTTTTGGAAAACACATTTGTATTATTTCTTACCTACCGGGACCTGTGCTTAAAGCACTTACTGGACGGGCTGGCTTCATAACAGCCCGGTCCAGGTATTTTGTATTAGGTCATCAGACCTTTGTATATGACAACATGTGCACTACAGAGGAAGGATCCTCACATGTGATCACTCTCTCCTGCTGTTTACATGTGCACTACAGAGGAAGGATCCTCACATGTGATCACTCTCTCCTGCTGTTTACATGTGCACTACAGAGGAAGGATCCTCACATGTGATCACTCTCTCCTGCTGTTTACATGTGCACTACAGAGGAAGGATCCTCCCACGTGATCATGTACTGCTGTTTACATGTGCACTACAGAGGAAGGATCCTCACACGTGATCACTCTCTCCTGCTGTTTACAAGTCAAGAGTTTTATTTGTCACGGCATACAAGTATACAATGAAATGCAGGTGGTCTTGCCCGCAACAATGTGCAATACAGTGGTACAACATATAATAGAATCCAATAAAAAACAACATTGTGCAATAACAGGTAACATGGTGGGACATCTCGGTATCTGTACATAGTTATTTACAGAGCATGTAGGACATGCTAGGTCCTTTGGTAGTGCAATACACTGTTACTGTTGCTATACTATTTTTAAAGTGACCTTTCCTTTTTGGCCATAAGTGTGGGCGTGTGCAGACGACGGTCTCAGTGAAGGGATGGACCTTCAGGTACACATGGTGTACAACAGCTTACCTGTACACGACGACAGGCTACAGGAGATCAGAGAAACGACAGACAATGACACACAGCTAAAGCTGCTCAGCCAGGCTATCCTGGAGGGATGGCCTGAGGAAAGAAAACAATGCCCCCAGAACATTACCGAATACTGGAATCACAGAGATGAACTATCCAAGACGAATGGAATAATTTTTAAGGGGGAGAAAATAATCATCCCTACCAGCCTCAGAGGAGATATGCTGATCAAGATCCATGCAGGCCACATGGGAATGGAAAAATGCAAACTGAGAGCACGAGACATCATGTTCTGGCCTGGAATGGGTAGACATATAGAGCAAGTCGTGGAGAAGTGCTCAATATGCCAAGAGCGCCGCCCATCAAACACCAAGGAGCCCATGATGCCTCATCGTATCCCAGACCGCCCCTGGCAGGTTGTAGGGACAGATCTCTTTAACTGGAACAACCAGGACTATATTGTGACCGTCGACTACTACAGCAGATTCTTCGAACTAGACAGACTTCACAGCACCACATCGGCAGCTGTTATCCACAAGCTAAAGGCAGCCTGTGCCAGGCATGGCGTCCCAGAGACCATAGTCTCGGACAACGGACCACAATACAAGTCTAAAGAGTTCGAGGCATTCGCCAAGTCGTGGGAGTTCACACACGTCACGTCAAGCCCACACTATCCGCAAAGCAACGGACTAGCGGAGAGAACCGTGAAGACGGCAAAATCACTCATGGACAAGGCTAAGGCAGACGGAAGAGACCCGTACCTAAGCCTCCTGGAGTATCGTAATACCCCAGTCGACAACTTCAAATCGCCGGCACAACTGTTGATGAGCCGCAGGCTACGCTCAACCCTCCCGAGCACCAACCAACAGCTGCGGCCAGGGGTAGTAAGCCAAAAAGATGGACATAACAAGCGAGTGCAAAGACAACAGCACCAGAAGAAATACTATGACAGGTCAGCTAGACCGCTGCCCCCACTACATTGTGGTGAATCTGTCAGGCTACAAGAACTTGGACGCTGGAGGCCAGCAGTAGTCATACAACCAGCTGACACTGCGCGGTCATACCACGTTCGCACCCAAGATGGACGCGAATACCGCCGCAACCGCAGGCACCTGAGGGACACGAAAGAGGAACACTTCCAGGACAGCGACGGTATGCCGAGTCCAGAGAGCGTCGATCAACCGCCGGAGACCAACGACCCTGAACTGCCAGAGGACTCAGAAGAGAACTCAGCTTCATACTACACCAGATCCGGCCGAGCAGTGAAGCCTCGGGACATTTTAGACCTATAAATGTACAGGGTGCAGGCGGATCGCTGCCCTATTATAACACCATTTGCCCCATTGAAGAAAAAAAAAAAAAAAAAGGGGGTGGTGAAATGTAACAAATATTAATGTATGCTGAAATGATGACTTACTATATGTGTTGAATCTATGACCTACTTACCTTGCTTAATTGTCGATATATTCCCATTTTGTTAGCAAGCTACTTCTACAAATAAGAACTGCATATGGTAAGAGTGTTGAGACACGACCAAATAAGCCATGAATACATACCTTATTCACAGCTGAAGTATTCAAATATTAAAGCAGACTATCCAGAATAAGAGGGCACACAATACGAACTGTAATACCTTGATACATGAATCTTTATATTTAACATATTAATCCTACCTGTTTACATTGCCTGGTCCTGACACAGGTAACGCACTTGTTATTGTTTACAAAGAAACTCCTACAGAGTATTGCACAACCATTCCTAATTTCAATTTTGTTCATAGCTTATTAAGCTTTCTCTAAAAGAAGGAGGATGTAATATTCATGCTTTGAATATATCTTTACTATATTATTCATGCTGTGAATATATCTTTTACGACAGGCGCGCCAGGCGCACCTTGCTTATGTATACCTGACCAGGGGTCCTCACAGGCAGTTGGCTGCCAGCCGTGAATGGAGTTACACTCATGCTTAACGATGCTTACCTTTGAATAAAGATATAAACGTTATCTCCTCGTCCTGAAGATTATTCTATTTAATCGAATACGACATGCACCACTCTCTGTAGGGCCTTCTTGTCCTGTGCCGTGCTGTTTCCATACCAGGCAGTGATGTTTCCAGTCAAGATGCTCTCTACAGCTCCGGAGTAGAGGGACTGGAGTATCTTCCCCGATACTCTGAACTTCCTTAACTGTCTCAGGTGGTAGAGGCGCTGCTTCGCCTTTTTTACGACTGTGTCTATGTGTGTTGACCATGTCAGATCCTCTGAGATGTGGACCCCCAGGTACTTAAAGCTGCTCACCCTGTCCACGGTAGCCCCGTTTATTATCAGTGGTGTGTGTGTCTCCTGCTGTCCTCTCCTATAATCCACGATCAGCTCCTTGGTTTTACCAATGTTCAGGAGCAGGCTGTTGTCCTGGCACCAGCGTTCCAGTAACTCAACCTCCTCCCGGTAGGCCTTCTCGTCGTTGTCCGAGATCAGCCCCACCACCACCGTGTCGTCTGCAAACTTCACTATGGAGTTGGAGCTGAACTTGGCCACACAATCGTGTGTGTAGAGTGAGTACAGCAGGGGGCTCAGAACACAGCCCTGGGGGGACCCGATGCTCAGGGTGATGGTGTTGGAGGTCTGACCCCCCACCCTGACCGCCTGGGGTCTTTCACTCAGAAAGTCCAGTACCCAGGCGCTCAGGGCGGAGCTCAGACCCAGCTCGATCAGCTTGTCCACCAGTCTGGTGGGGACTATGGTGTTGAACGCTGAGCTGTAGTCAATGAACAACAGTCTCACATAGCCCCCCTTCTGGCGGTCAAGGTGAGAGAGGGTGCTGTGCAGTACCTGGGAGACCGCGTCGTCAGTGGACCTGTTTGTCCTGTATGCAAATTGCATAGGGTCCATATCACTGGGGAGGGAGGCACAAATGTGATCCTTGACCAGCCTCTCGAAACATTTCATGACCACAGAGGTGAGTGCCACCGGTCTGTAGTCATTGAGACATGTTGGGGAGGGTTTCTTTGGTACAGGGATGATGGTAGACATCTTGAAGCAGGCAGGGACCACTAACTCCGCCAGGGATTGATTAAAAATGGCGGTGAACACCGGGGCTAGCTGGTTGGCACAGGACTTAAGTATGCGTCCTGTTATACCATCTGGGCCAGCCGCTTTCCTGGTGTTCACCTGCATAAATGCTCTTCTCACACTGTGTTCCGACAACGAGAGAGCGTCCCCGCCCCCCCGCGGTTGCCCCCCCCCCCTCCACAACAGCCGGCACGCCAGTGACGTCACTAGCCGTTGAGCCAGCGGCGCCACCGTCTACACCAAACCGAGCGTAGAAAGAGTTGAGTTTGTCCGCGAGAGAGGCGTCTTCGCTCCCCATTGAGGGGGCGCTGACTTTGTAATCAGTTATTGTCCTCAGTCCCCGCCATAAGCCTCTTGTGTCGTTTTGTGCCATTTGTGTCTCCAGTTTATCAGCATATGTCCGTTTTGCAAGTTTTACAGCCTTGCGCAGAGTATAGACTGAAGCCTTATACTCCTCCATGTTTCCTGACTCTCTGCCCCGGTTGTAAGCAGTGGTGCGAGAGTTCAGAGCTGCTCTGATAGTACTGTCCACCCACGGTTTCTGGTTTGGGACTATCAGCTATTGTTGTTATGTAGCTCACCACGGTGTCCGCGAGCTCGCTGACGTCACTGGCGCTTCCTTAAAACATATTCCAATCCGTGTCTGCGAACGCGTCCTGAAGCGTGGCCTCTGATTCGTCGGTAAATTTTTTTGTCTCACGTGACACGACGGCGTCACGTGATCTTTGTTTGTAAGCCGGAATTAACAAGATGGAGTCGTGATCGCTTGAGCTTGTAGCACCCATCAATGGTGGAGCCACTACAGCCTTGTAGCCGGCTCTGAACGGGGTGTAACAATGGTCGAGTGTGTTTCCCCCTCTTGTGGAGCAGGCGATGTGTTGAGAAAAGGACGGCATCACTTTTTTCAAATTCGCCTGGTTGAAATCACCAGCTACGATCATCGCCGCGTCAGGATGTTTGATTTGGTGCTTATTGAGGTGCTCGTGTAGTTCCACCAGCGCTTTGCCAGTATTCGCTTGTGGAGGGATATATACGGCGGTCATGATGACCGCGGTAAACTCACAGGGGAGGTGGAATGGGCGGCACAGAATTGAAAGATGTTCCATGTCTGGGGAGCATGAGCTTGAGAGAACATGCACCTCTTTGGGGTTCACCCAGACATTGTTCGTGATGAGACAGACCCCACCGCCGACGCTCTTACCGGAGGCTGCCGTGCGATCCGCTCGTAGGACGGTGAAGGAGTCCGAGGGAGAGACGATGTGGTCCGGAGTCGCTGGCTTGAGCCATGTTTCCGTGAAACACATGTTAACGTCTCTCATCTCCCGTTGGAAGTGGACCCTTGTCCTCGGGTCATCCATCCTCCCCTCCCAACGAACGTGCATTCGCCAGAAAGATGGATGGAATTGCCGGGCGGTAAGCAGCTCTTCTTAACCTCAGTTTGATTCCTCCTCTCTTCCCTCTGTGTTTCTTTTTCTTGCCGGCTCCTTTGTCCTCCTTGTTGTGGCGCCTGATCTCCGGTGGTAAATCTAGGCATAAAGTGTCTCTAAACTCCTCTTTGAGTCCGGAGTTTAGGTCAATAAGTGACTGGCGGTCGTATGACGTCCCAGCCAGTGATGTTTCCATAAAAAAAGTAGTAAAAACAAACATAATAACAAAAAATTTGCACAATCGTTGCTGAGCTGAACCAACGGCGACTAACCTGGGTCGCGCCATTTTTTTACATGTGCACTACAGAGGAAGGATCCTCACACGTGATCACTCTCTCCTGCTGTTTACATGTGCACTACAGAGGAAGGATCCTCACATGTGATCACTCTCTCCTGCTGTTTACATGTGCACTACAGAGGAAGGATCCTCACACGTGACCACTCTATACTGCTGTTTACATGTGCACTACAGAGGAAGGATCCTCACACGTGATCACTCTATACTGCTGTTTACATGTGAACTACAGAGGAAGGATCCTCCCACGTGATCATGTACTGCTGTTTACATGTGCACTACAGAGGAAGGATCCTCACACACGATCATGTACTGCTGTTTAGTTCAAGTTCAAGTTCAAGTTCTTTAATAGTTGTCATACAGAAGAAGTACAGAATACTTTCATACAAAATGCTTCTTACTGTTACGCTCCAGAGACTGTGCTAGACAAGATAGTATCAAATAACATAATAACATAATATAGCATGAATTTAGAAGAAGAAAATGAGGTCACAGTTGTTCGGTATAGACATATGTACAATGTTCTGAGTTACCATATAATATACAATACACAATACTATGCAGTGTACTAATGTACAGTACTATCTAGTGCAAAGCAGAAATGGGATGAGGTACAATTTTAGGTACAATTTACAGTAAGGTGTACGAGTTGTAGTGCAATCCTTCATCCATAAATATAAAGTGTGGGGAGTGGGTGCTACAGTGTGTTTGTTTAAAGTGGGTGTGTGCTATAAAGTGTGTGTAGTGGGTGCTACAGTGTGTTTGTTTAAAGTGAGTGTGTGCGTGTGGATGTGTGTGCTATGTGTGTTTGGTGGTTGTTGTTGTGTAGTGTTCATTCATTGTTCGTTTAGCAGCCTGATGGCCTGGGGATAGAAGCTACTTCTGAGTCTTTCTGTGCTCGCCTTGAGACTCCTGTATCGCTTGCCTGACGGCAGCAGTTCAAAGAGGCAGTTGTTCGGGTGGCTCGAGTCCTTAATAATTCTCTTAGCCTTCCCCTTGCAACGCTTGTAGTAAATGTTCTGGAGGGTGGGGAGCCCCCCTCCAATTGTGCGTTCGGCTGAACGTGTCACTCTTTGTAGTCTGCTTTGGTCTTTTGCAGTGCTATTCCCAAACCAGGAGGTGATGTTGCCGGTCAAGATGCTCTCTATTGTACATGAGTAGAAGTTCTTAAGGATCTTCTGGCTGACTTGGAACTTCCTTAGGCGCCTGAGGAAGTAGAGGCGTTGTCGTGCCTTCTTCACCACACTGTTAATGTGTATGGTCCATGTCAAGTCCTCGGATATGTGGGCTCCGAGGTACTTGAAGCTGTTGACTCTCTCAACCGGTGCCCCGTCGATGCTGAGGGGGCTGTAGTCCTTGACCCCCGACCTCCTGAAGTCCACAATCATCTCCTTTGTTTTGCTGACGTTCAGGGAGAGGCTGTTTTCCTGGCACCATCCCGCCAGGACCTTGACCTCTTCCAGGTAGGCCCTCTCGTCGTTGGCAGAGATCAGGCCCACCACCACTGTGTCGTCAGCAAATTTGACGATTGTATTGCTACTCCGCTGAGCCACACAGTCGTGTGTGTACAGGGAGTAGAGGAGGGGACTCAGAACACAGCCCTGGGGGGCCCCTATGTTGAGGGTGATGGATGAGGAGGTGCAGTTGCCTGCTCTCACCACCTGGGGTCTGCCAGTCAGGAAGTCCAAGACCCACTGGCAGAGGTCATAGCCCAAGCCCAGGTCCCTGAGCTTGGCTATGAGTATGGAGGGGACTATGGTATTGAATGCCGAGCTGTAGTCGATGAATAGCATTCTCACATAGTTCCCCTGCCTCTTGTCCAGGTGTGATGCTGCTGTGTGCAGCACATGGGATATGGCGTCCTCCGTGGACCTGTTGGGGCGGTATGCAAATTGCAGGGGGTCCATGTTGATGGGGAGGGAGGAGCAGATGTAGCCCTTTACTAGCTTCTCAAAGCACTTCATGGCTATGGAGGTGAGAGCTACAGGGCGGTAGTCGTTGAGGCAAGCAGGCTTGGATTTTTTGGGTACAGGGATAATAGTGGACTTCTTCAGGCAGGTGGGGATGACAGCCTGTTCTAAGGACAGGTTAAATATGTCAGTGAATACTGGGGCCAGTTGGTCGGCACAGACTTTTAGGACGCGGCCGGGGATGCCGTCCGGACCTGCTGCCTTCCTGATATTCACTTTTTTAAAGGTCCGCCTCACCTCATGCTCTGTTACCCTGAACACTGCGCCTCCATCAGCAGCCGACCCCCCCCCCCCCCCATTGCCGAGGCTTGTGAGCTGGTGTTGTTATTACCAGCATCAAACCTCGCATAGAAGGTATTGAGGTCGTTTGCTAAGGAGATGTCACTGTTCAGTTTGAGGGAGGCGCCTTTGTAGTCTGTCATCGTTTTGAGCCCCTGCCACATAGCTCTAGAGTCAGCTTGTTCAAACTGGAGTTCAATTTTATCCCTGTAGCGCCGTTTGGCCTCTGACACTGTCCTCCTTACGTTGTGTTGCGCCACCTTGTGGTCATTCATGTTGCCTGCCACTAGGCCGTCATTGTATGCTTTGGTGCGCTCTCTCAGAGCTTCACGGACGGATTTGTCTACCCAGGGTTTTTGATTTGGGTAAACTTTCATTTTGGTAGTGGGGATTGTTTCTTTCACCCTAGTACAGACATAGTCCAGCACTGTCTCCGTGTAGGCATTAATGTTATCTGTGTCGCGGAATACAATCCAGTCTGTGTTGTGAAACACTGACCGGATCGTATCCTCTGACGTCACATCCCATTTCTGCACCTCTCGCGAGACTACGGGAGTACTTTTAATTCTTTGTCTGTACTTTGGTGTAAGGAAAATGGATGCGTGATCTGACTTGCCAAAGCCACTATCAGAATGAGCCTTGTAGCCACCTTTAAATTGCGTGTAACAGTGATCTAGGATGTTACCGCCTCTGGTGTTGCAAGTCACATGCTGGTAGAAATCAGGCAATACCTTTCTCAGATTGGCGCTATTGAAATCTCCCAGTACTAAAATGGCGGCGTTAACGTTCGTCGCTTGTATACTATTTACCTCGTCATGGAGTCTGGAGAGCGCGGCGTTGTTGTTGGCTTGCGGTGGAATATACACTCCGACCAGGACGATCGCCGTTAACTCCCTCGGGAGGAAGAAAGGACGACACTTGATGGTTATATATTCCAGTTCTGGGGAGCAGAACTGTGCACTACAGAGGAAGGATCCTCACATTTGGCATTATTTGAGATTCAGAGTTGTAGCAAAAATCCTGCAGACATCAACAATAGAAAGCAGCACATCCGGAGGGAGAAGCTACGTGATCAAAGTGAGGACGCAAATTCATACCTGTTCCCCTAACTTTTAAAGATTTTCACTTTTAATGCCCTCACTTGTTTTTTTTCCCCTTTTATTTAATGTTTTCCACAGTATAATACTTTTTTCACAAAACATGGCAGGCAAACAGACAAGTAAGCGCGTTGCTTCGTCCACAATAGCCGACAAGGGACAACCTCCCCAGCGATATGGACCCTATGCAATTTGCATACAGGCCAAACAGGTCCCCGGACGATGCGGTCTCCCAAGTACTGCACAGCACCCTCTCTCACCTTGACCGCCAGAAGGGGGGCTATGTGAGACTGTTGTTCATTGGCTATAGCTCAGCGTTCAACACCATAGTCCCCACCAGACTGGTGGACAAGCTGATCGAGCTGGGTCTGAGCTCTGCTCTGAGCGCCTGGATACTGGACTTTCTGAGTGAAAGGCCCCAGGCGGTCAGGGTGGGGGGTCAGACCTCCAACACCATCACCCTGAGCATCGGGTCCCCCCAGGGTTGTGTCCTGAGCCCCCTGCTGTACTCACTATACACACATGACTGTGTGGCCAAGTTCAGCTCCAACTCCATAGTGAAGTTTGCGGACGACATAGTGGTGGTGGGGCTGATCTCTGACAACGACGAGAAGGCCTACTGGGAGGAGGTTGAGGTACTGGAACGCTGGTGCCAAGACAACAGCCTGCTCCTGAACATTGTGTAGCAGGGTGGATTATCCCTGCTTCGTGGGAACGGGTGGGCACAATCACTGGGTAGCGAGACACAGTAGAGCTCTGTCTAACTGCACCTCCGTCTTTGAGTCTGGAGCTTCAACTGGAGGCTGGCAGTGCGAGTGGATGAGACCCGGGATTTACCAACCTGGTCTGGTACTCTGGTCTTCCTCCCCTGCAGCAAGGTGGTCAGCAGTACTCCCCAACACGCTCCCACTTCCCCCAATTACTCCTACAACCCTCCCACACCTAGTGACTGAATTGTAAATAAATAACTTGGTTCCCCCCGCAAGCAGTACCCTCCCTCAGTGACACTAGAAACCTTACAATAAAAAGGGAAGGGTGGAATAGGAAGGGGTTAATGGTATTAACGTTACCCACACCAAAAGAGTTGTTAAACGGCTCATGAATGGACACGCACACCGAACTCCCATCTAATTCTTTAATGCTATGTTGTACTGTTCAGTTACACGAATTAATGGGAGTGCTCTAATGGACTGTAGTCCTACCATAACTCCATGTGTAACTCAATACCTTATGTCTACGTATATTCTACACACACCTCCGTGTTAGTGCCTGGAGTAATATACTTTAATGTGTTTTACTCATCACCCACGTCTGGGTCAACACCCTGTATAATACCTCTGACAGGCTTTAATTATACGGCCAGAATAATACCTCTCTAGGCTTTACTTATAAGGCAACAGGTCTGTAACCTCCCCACAGGGAAAGGGTTAATTAGATGGGAAAATATTATTAAACACACACACGTTATCACACTCAAAAGAAATCAAAATGTGGGCCACAAATACCTAACAAAGTCCTATGCTAATGCCGGCATGTATTGTTAATGGGGTACCCCTAGAACTGTGGTTAGCAACGTTAGCCTCGCCCGCAGGCTGCACCACACTGTGTACTGTGTAATAGATCCGGAGCATTGATGCTCAATTGTACTCAACCCAAAATGGCGGCCGCGCCGCACCACCACCGTCCGGGTGGCAAGATGGCGTCGAACGCTCTCGGCGAGGGTGCTAGCAGGCGGAGCTGGAGCAGAGAGGCAGTGCAGGGCTGAGAGCGTGTGCTGGGGGATGGCGACCTCTGTTGGTCGGGACGAACTCCCGTGCGCTGATGGCAGCCTGGTGCAGATCTGGTTGTAGACAGCCGGAGCAGACTGGTTGTAGGCAGCTGGTGCTGGGTCCACGCGCGTATCTAAACTCGCCCTCACTAACACTGCAGCTACACTCTGGGTCCCCAAACAGCCCTCCTGCTAGCCGGGATATATGATAACGCAGGGTGTTTCTAAACACCGGTCCTCTTCACGCCACGCTGGCAGGGCACCTCACTAGAGGGAATAACTTTAACTTAAACCCCTCAGGGCGATACCGCATTCCTTCTAGGATAACTCGTTGTATCGCTAGGGTATTCAGTAGGGAAACATGCAACACGCTTCTACGTTTACTGTTATAGGATAACCCGTCGCTCGCTCCGGCGGGGCTCTCCGGTGGTTCTTTAACGGGGCTATTCCAAAGCACCTCCCGTTGTACAGTAGCTGCGACCGTTCACGGCGACATCCCAAGCCGAAGAGGCTCGCCTTCCCTCTTCCGTCCCCATTTACTTGCTCCCCCGGCTCTCTGGTACGCTCTCTGCCTGCCACCGCCCCCTGCTGGTCGCCAACTAGCCACACAGGGAGGCTGGGTGAGTGAATATGGTCCAGCGATACTGTTCATAATCCATATTCTATATGCGAAGCAGCGCCTCTACCACCTGAGACAGTTAAGGAAGTTCAGAGTATCGTGGGAAGATACTCCAGTCCTTCTACTCCGGAGCTGTAGAGAGCATCTTGACTGGAAAAATCACTGCCTGGTTTGGAA